>NC_056746.1:349154031-349369031 GCF_019279795.1 Protopterus annectens | reverse complement strand
AAATTATATTTCATATGAACTTGTGCATTTAAATGAAAGCTTCAACACACGTCCAATAAAAATTTCTGAATGTGCACCAATAAAAAACTAAGATAAAAATAAGGGTAATGAAGTTAAAATATTACACTGGCACTTTCTAACCTACCTGTTAAAAAGAGAGGAATTTAATGAATGGGTAGTGGAAATTAATTGAGAGTTCTTAGGGAAGATAGAACTTTCTTTAGAAGTTATAGCTAGTGACTGGGATAAAATGAAAATGGAGTTTAAAAACAGGGTAGAAATAAAAGAGAGAGAGAGAGATATGGTTAAGAAGTAAAAGAAATTACTTGGAGGGGTAGAATAATGGTAATCTCAAAAAACAAGAGGGGAGCAAACGCAGAGTCTTAAAGAGAAAACAAAAAAGTACCTAGATGATATGCATGAGTTTAGAAAGACTGCAGTTAAGCAACTATTTTTGATAACTTCAGAGCACAAAAACTTTTGGTACAAGGACTTAGGCAATAGAATGTTAAAAGGGTTATCACCAAACTTAGGTAGCTTATAGCAAGAAAAATAACCACAGATCCTGTACAGGGTTTTGAGATATTCTGGAAATTTTATGAAAATCTGTATAAGACAGAGAAATGTGGAAATTAAGAAAGAATACAAATAGAAATATTTATGGAAGACTTAATTATGCCAAGGTTAGAAGTAGACGAGGCTCAACAACTAACAATTAAGATAGGATGTGATGATAAGCCGTGATGTATAATCAATCTTCAGCAAAAGTCTCCAGGAATAGATGGTATTCCTGTGGAAGTTTGGAAATTAGGAGGGAAGAAAGTGATAAAGATCTGGAACATTTTATTTAACAGTATTTTAAAATGAGGGAAAGCACCAACATATTAGAAGAAATCTGCGGCAACTTTGTTACCTAAACATGGCAGACCCAGCTTCATATAGACCCATTTAAATTTTAAACTATGATTATAAATTACTTATGCCTACAATAGCTAAAAGAATGGCAAAGGTGCTGCCAAAATTGATAGGTATGAATCAGTGACTTTTTGGAGGGGAGACAAACATTGGACAACATTATTTGAACAAAGATGATCCAGAGGGAAGCAGCATGTAAGAAAATACCTCAGCTGTTAGTGGGTCTTGATGCAGAGAAAACCATTTGACAGAGTAAGCTGGGATTTTATGAGTAAGGCATTGAAAGCATTTGCATTTCCTGATACAATAATAAGGTCAATAAGAAGGTTATAAGAGGGATCGGAGGTTCCCCTCAGATAAGTTGCATTTGAACAGAGGAACCAGGCAAAGGGGTCCTCTTTCCCCATTGTTATTTCCGTTAAAAGTTGATCTGATTTTCTAATATCCTTAGTTCTGTCAAGATAAAATCTGAGCTGTCTGTGTACATCAAGTTTGTGCAGCATGTATTCCAATTTGCTAGAGTGGTTGGGGAAAAAGACTGGCAGCTCAATGACCTGATTGATATTTGATTCAGAACAGACTTTAGGTAAAAATGAGGGGTTTGTTCTGAGAGATACTCTATCAGCATGGAAAATCATGTAAGGTGGTCTGATAGATAATGCTTGAAGTTCTGATACTCTGCGGGCAGAAGTAATGGCCACAAGAGAAATAGTTTTCCAGGATAAATATTTGAGATCACAAGAAGATGCTGGTTCAAAGGGAGGAAGAATGATTTGAGACAGCATAAAGTTTAAATTCCAAGGAGAATAGGGAATTTTGATAGGAGGTCTCATGTGAAGAACGCCTTTAAGAAAAGTCTTACGTAATTTATGGCCCATAACATTTGAGCCACCAAACCCAAGGTGAAAATTTGAGATGGCAGCTAACTGGACTTGAACTAGAGCAGCTGCTGTCCCTTCCTTAAAAATCTTTGTCAAGAATTCTAAAATAGATGATAGCAGAGCTCGGAAAGGGTCAATGTTCTGCATGTTGGCCCAAATTGAGAACCTTTTCCATTTACTGCCATATAATTTCCTGGTAGAAGGCTTGTGAGAAGATAAGAGAATTTGTCTTGTATCTTCTGAAATTGAATGAAACCTGGCAATTAGAGGAAGTGGATTAGCTAAGCAGTCAGTTTCAGGGGCTGCAGGGAAGGATGGAGGTCCCCTGACGGGTGTGTCAGAAGGTCCGGAACTGGGTCCAGGATCCATGGATCTTCCAAAAGATGAGGGTGGAGAAATAGGAACCAAATCTGTTGAGGCCAGTTGGGGGCTATGAGAATAAGTCCTTCCCAGCGATTTTGCTTTCTGTAAAAATCTGGGTATCAATGGGAAGGGTGGAAATGCACAAAGGAGACCCGGGGGCCAATTGTGTAAAAGTGCATCCCTCGGGGGATGACCCGGAGGTGGTATTAGGGCAAAGTAGCTTCTGCATTTTGAATTAATGTGGCTGGCAAAGAGGTCGCAGCAAGGCTGGCCCCATTTGCGGAAAATCAACTCCGCAACCTGTTGTTTGAGAGACCACTCATGAGGGAGTAATATCGCCCTGCTTAGCTTGTCCGCTATCATGCTGGATTTCCCCGGGATGTGCATTGCTAACAGAAAATGCTGGGATGACACAGCCCATTACCAGACCCTGAGGGCTTCTCGACAAAGGGGGTAAGACTTGATTCCGCCTTGCTTGTTTAAGTACCAGACATGTTGTCCGTCTGAATTGCAATAGTCCCTAGAGGGAGAGAGTCCTGAAAGTACTGCAACGCCAGAAGTACTGCTCTCAACTCTAGAACATTGATGCACAGATGTGATTCTTGATCTGTCCATGTGCCTTGGGCAGTCTTTCCCTGAAAATGCCCCCCCACCCAATCAGGGAAGCGTCCGTGGTCACAGTGGCTACTGGGGGGGACAAAGGGTCTTCCGATTGTGACATGAAGAGACGTCAACCACCACCGAAGGTCTCTCTTGCAAGAATCCGTGATGAGAATCATGTGGTGCATCGGTAGTTTCTGGTATGACCACTGAGCAAAGAGGAGCCATTGAAGAATTTGCATATGCATCCTTGCGAGTGGTATAGCCAGGATTGCTGCCGCCATCAAACCTAGCACCTTCAAGACCTCTGCTGCTGTAGCTTTGTTCTTTGACACCAGTGAGTTGATGTGTTGTCAGAGAAGTGAGACTCTTTCGATAGGAAGACGAAGAGTGGTAGTTGAGGTATATAACTCTGCTCCTATAAAAATGGTATGCTGCGATGACGATAAGGTAGACTTTTCGAAGGTGATTGTAATGCCTAATTGTTGGCAGAGTGTCAGAGTGTAGTGTGTTGCCTGAATCAATTGATGCCTGGTGGTAGCGGTGAGGAGCCAATCATCTAGGTATGGAAACACCTGGAATCCTAGACGTCTCAGGTGAGCCGTGACCACTGCCATGCATTTGGTGAGCACTCTGGGGGCTGTAGTGAGACCAAAGGGCAGGGCTCGAAACTGGTAATGACTGGCTCCCAGCCAGAAACACAGATGATCTCTGGAGCGTCTGTTCATCTTTATGTGATAGTACGCGTCCTTGAGATCTATGGAACACATCCAATCACCTTTCCCTAGGAAGGGAAGAATGGACTGAAGCATGACCATTCGGAACTTCTCTTTCTTTACGAACTGGTTGAGTCTGCTGAGGTCCAAGATAGTCCCCTGTTTTCTTTGGGACCAAAAAGAATCTTGAGTAAGTTCCGAATCCAACTTGGTCTGCTGGGACTGGTTGGATGACTCTGTTTTCTAGCAATCTGTGGACCACTACAACTGCTTGTTCCCCGAGATTGGGTGGAACATCTGGGATTCTCTTTACAGGAATGGGAGGGGAAGAGAACGGTATGAAATATCCTCTGGAAATGATTGCTTTGTACCCATGTATCTGTTGTTATGTTTAGCCAGGCTTCTGGGTACAAAGACAAGTGACCCC
The DNA here is from genome assembly GCF_019279795.1 of Protopterus annectens. Classification (NCBI taxonomy): domain Eukaryota; kingdom Metazoa; phylum Chordata; order Ceratodontiformes; family Protopteridae; genus Protopterus; species Protopterus annectens. The sequence goes on along the minus strand of NC_056746.1, from coordinate 349,365,129 downwards.
CGACTCCCTCCACAGCCGAACAGTCGGGCCCCCTTTCAGGGGCGCTGGTAGGGTTGACCAGAGAACTAACTGTCACCCTGCTGCTGTGGATCCCCTCTGCCGCAGGGGCGGCATCTTCCGTTATAACCCCTTCCTCTGCCTCTAGAGGGGGTTTCTCCACGTGTGCCCTGAAAGGCTCCCTATGCTTTTCAGAACCACATTTTCCCTCCCTTAGGGCCCTTGGGGTAGGGCCGAGTAGAAGTAGAAAAACAGACTCCAACAGCAGATAAGGTCTTGCCTTCCTGCTCACACCTGGTTAAAGTTTCCTTAACTTTGGGCCCAAACAGTGATGAGCCATTGAATGGGGTGTTGATAAAGAAAGACTTAAAGGGTTCCACAAAGGAACAGAGATGCATCCAGGCTTGTCTTCGAAGAGCAAAGCCCGAACTAGTGGCTCTACTCGAACCATCAGCTGCGTAGGATATGAGACGCATGGACGAGTTTACCACTGAGTTTAGGGTAGTGAGCTGGGTGTTGACTTTGTCGGCCACCCCTGCAGCTACCGTACCCTGGAGAGTATCTCCTAGCTCTTTCAGGAGATCTCTTTGTAGTCTCGTAAAGTGGGTCAAGCAGTTCAGTGATCGCAGAGAAAAAGTCGCTGAACTAAACATGCATTTCCCATATCTACCCATGACCCTAGAATCTCTGTTAGGAGGATGGATAGATGTGGATGTCTCAGGCACTTCCATTTTGGTGATTGCAGCTACCACCATGGCATCAACAGGCACTCCCCTTGTCAAAAATGGCTTGTCCACTGGGGCAGACATGAATTTATTGGGCTTATGAGGAACAGGTTCCATGGCCTCCGGTGACTCCCACGCCTTACGAGAGATCAATTCCATGAGCTCATTGTAAGGCAGAGACACCCAAGAAGTGGAAGGTTGAGACCCAAAAGCCTTCAAGAGCACGGACTCGTCCTCAGTAGGGGTCTTGGACTGCCAATTGCCCCTCTGACTAAGGATCTCTAGTAACTCTGCAAAGGAGATATCCTCAGAGGGGGATCGAGGGGACCCTTCTGACTCATCCAAATCCGTGTCAGATGTCAAAGACTCCTGTGGGGAGTCTAAGTGCCTCCTCTTGCACAGTTTCTTCTTGGGCACCTCCTCAGTGGGGAGATCTGGGGAGGTCTCAGAAGAGCAGGGGACACCCTGTGGGGGTACTTGAGGCTCGGGGTCTCTAGGCTTAGAGGGACCGGTAGATGAAGAAGCAGACACAGGAGTTTGAGGGGAGAGGGAAAGCTGAACCAATGTTGACGTTGTCTTTGGAGACAAAACTTTCCTCACAGCATCGAAGGCACCATGGCTCCGATGAGAAGGAGTGGACGGACCGGAGAGTACCATCCGATCCTCCCGCACCGAAACCCTGGGCTCCGAGCCCGAGGTAGGAGCTGAGCTCATCCGAGCCAAAGCCCCGAGAGGAAGACTTGGCACCGACAAATTGGTTCGACTATCCTCCCCGGACCCAGTGGGAGAGCATCGGCTCCTAGAGTCCTCAACGGCGCCGAGGACATCCGAGTAGATGCAGCTGATAACACCGGTACAGGTATCGGCTCCAAGGGATCGACAATCATCAGTTCAGTTTCCTTCGGCTCCGAAAGTCCAGTACGGCTCGGGGGAGGAGTAGACAAATCTGGTTCCATGGTCTTCGGCACCTACAAGCTGGTCAGGGCTGACAACAATTTGGCAAGTCCTGGTGCCTGTAACAACTTCTGCACTAGCCGATCCATGTCCAAATCTGAAAGGCTGACTGAAGACTTAGCAGAATGCACCGAAGGTGCTGAATGGAGCAGAGGAGAAGAAGGAATTTCGGAGACCGGCTCCAATACTGAGAGCTAGCTCCGAATCAAAGGTACACTCGGTTCCGAGGTCTGTGGAACAGATGACCGTCCTTCTGAAAGTTTTTGTCTTTTTTGCCACTTTGTCTGAAGATTTGGATTTTGAGGATTTGGAGGATGTGCTAGCACCCTCATGGCTACTCAACATCTCAGAAAAAGATTGCTGTAGCAATCCCCTGTCTATTAGCTTTCTCCTTCTCTCCAAGAGGACTCTTGAAGAAAAGGAATGGCAAATGCTGCAAGTGTCTTGGAGGTGTTTAGCCCCCAGACAGTAGACACATTGAATGTGTCCGTCAGTGACAGACATTTTCTGCCCACAATCTGGGCATTTCTTGAATCCCAATTTAGGATGGGATTTTTCCTTGTCATCCGACATAGTTAAGGTAAAACAAACTAGTATACTGCAAAAACTTAAGACAGTAAAATCTTTACTACTTGTAAAGACTTACAAAGTAGCTAAGCCCAATCCGGGCACTATCTAAAACAATTATAGTTTACAAATACAGGGCTAAGAAGCCCACAGAGAAAACCCTGACTAAGAAGATTAATAAATCTAAATAGGGCTAAAGGCCCACACAAAACAACTAGCCAACAGGGCACTATCTATCCAGAACTATAGAAACTATTATCAAATATTTAAACACTAATACACAACTATCCTCTAAAACTAAAAGAAAGATTTTTATAAGAACTTGCTGTTTTTTCTATCACAAATGGTCCGAGCTAGCTGGATCACCAAGATCTCTCTTGCCGCGGCAAACTAGATTTGAGGTAATTCCAGCAGTGCACTGTGGGATAAGGGGCTTGGTCTCGAGCTACTGGCAAACCTTGAGCTTTGCTATCGGCCGTGTCGGAGGCGAGGATCTTCTCTAAACCCATCAGTGAGAATAAACTGTGAGATTTAACAACTTCACATAAATAGAAGTTATGTCCTTACCATAACGTTCCATGTGGAGTGTTCATCTCGCCTTTGTTCTTACACATGGGTTCGGAGCCGATCCTCGGCTCCGTGCCGGCCTCTTGCAAGCTCTGCATCGAGAAGAAGCTCGAGACAATCTAATACCCACAATCCCCCTCTGCCTTTACCTCAGATCTAGTTTGCAAGCAAACCAATCTCTAGAGAGAGCACATTCATGCTTACATCACATATGCACAGAAATAAGAGTCTATACATAACTATATATATAAAAGAACAAATAGACATATATATATACATGCCAACTATGTACACAACATCTGCAAAGCAGAAGCAGAATGCTCGGCCAGGCATCAAAGAACGTTCTTCTTAAGGGCGGAGGGTGGGAATGTAAGAACAAAGCGAGATGAACACTCCACATGGAGCGTTATGGTAAGGACATAACTTCTATATGTGATAGTGTTCAATCTCGCCGTTGTTCTTACACATGGGTAGCGTCCTAGCTCCTTGTTCCTGAGGAACTCACGGAAGGACGTTCTTGAGCACAGTGGAACCAAAGGTTGCTCTGTCCCTAGAAGCCTTGTCTACCTTATAATGAGAAATGAATGTATGTGGCTTAGACCAAGTAGCAGCCGCACAAATAGCGTCTAGTGGTAGGCGGGCTGCATGAGCCAGAGATGTAGACACTGACCTTGTGGAATGTCCTTTGGGTTTGTGTAAGAGAGTTAGATTTGAGGAATCATAGACATAGATTATACAATCCGTTAGCCACTTAGAAAGAGTTCTTTTGGTAACGCTAGTCCTTTCCTGCTATCAGCAAAGGCCACAAAAAGTTGATCAGTTTTTCTGTGATCTTTTGTTCTATCCAAGTAAAATCTTAGTTGTCTGTGAACATCTAATTTGTGCAACATATACTCCATTTTGTTGGAGTGATTTTTGAAGAAGGTGGGTAATTCAATGGACTGATTAATATTGTTAATAGAACACACTTTAGGGAGGAAGGATGAATTAGTTCAAGAGAAACTCTGTCAGAGTGAAAGATCAAATAAGGGTGCTTGATGGAGAGAGCCTGAAGTTCAGATACCGCCTAGCGGAAGTAATGGCTACCAAAAGAGAGTCTTCCAGGACAAAAATTTTAATGGGCAAGAAGAGGCAGGTTCAAAGGGGGGCAACATTAATTTAGATAACAACAAGTTTAGACTCCAAGGTGACGTAGGAGATCTGACTGGTGGTCTAATATGAAAAACCCCTTTTAAAAGGCTTTACAAAGTCTGTGGGCCATAACAGGAGCCCCACATTCTTCCACATGGAAATTTGAAATGGCAGCCAATTGAACTCTTAGTGTAGCAGGAGAAGCACCCTGATGGAATAAGTCCGTTAAAAACTCTAATATTTTATTCAAAGGAGCTATAAAAGGATCCACTTGCTGTGTATTCGCCCAGAATACAAATCGCTTCCATTTACTAGAATATGTTTTAGTAGTGGAAGCTTTATGAGAAGCCACCAATATATTCTGAACTGCTGGCGAAAGAAGATCAGACCTGGCTAAGTTGGGAATTGGAGCAACCAAGCTGCTAGATGGAGGGACCGGAGCGCGGGATGGGGAGCCCCTGACGAGTGAGTCAACAGATCTGGCTCTGGGTCCAGAATCCAGGGTCCCCGAATGCAGTGTGTCTTCAGGAAGGGAAACCAAATTTGACGAGGCCAGAATGGGGCAATGAGGATTATTGTCCAGTGAAGGTTTCTGGCTTTCTGGAGAAACTTTGATATCAGGGGAAATGGAGGAAATGCGTACAGGAGCCCCGGGGGCCAATCGTGAATCAGTGCGTCCCTGGGGACTTCCCCTGGAGGGGGTAATAGGGCAAAGTAGCTCCGGCATTTGGCGTTCATTGGAGATGCAAACAGATCACAGGAAGGCTGGCCCCACGTGCGAAAAATCCTTTTCGCCACTGACTGTTTTAGGGACCACTCGTGCGGTAACAGAATTGCTCTGCTCAGCCTGTCGGCTATGACGTTGGATGACCCCGGGATGTGCGTTGCTATTAGAAAGCGACCCGTGGACTCCGCCCACTGCCAGATTCTCATGGCCTCTCTGCATAGCTGATAGGACTTGGTTCCCCCTTGTTTGTTTATGTACCAGACTACCGACATGTTGTCCGTCTGAACTGCAATAGTTCCTAGAGGAAGAAGGGGAGCAAAGTGATGCAACGCTAGAAACACTGCCCTCAACTCTAGAACATTGATGTGCAGATTGTACTCCAAATTGGTCCATTCGCCTTGGACTGTCTGTCCCTGAAAGATGCCCCCCCACCCTATCAGGGAAGCGTCCGTGGTCACCGTAACTGTAGGCGTGGGTAGCACAAATGGTCTCCCCTTGGAAAGGTTGCACGTTTGAAGCCACCAGTTTAGATGTGTCTTGCATGTTTTCGTTATAAGAATCTCGTGTGTTAGAGGTAGTTGTTGAAACGACCATTGTGCAAACAGTAGCCATTGTAGGACTCTCATGTGCAGCCTTCCCAAGGGTATTGCAATAAGGGAGGCTGACATGAGTCCCAAAACCTTCAGTACCAGTTTTGCTGGAGATTTCCTTGACAAAAGTAGAAGACGTATGTGAGTCTGAAGTGATAATATTCTTTCTGGGAGAAGTCTTAGAATTAACTGACGTGTGTTTAATTCTGCTCCTATGAACAAGATATTTTGTGATGGCTGAAGCAAGGATTTTCCGAAGTTTACGGAAATTCCTAGGTGAACACACAGTTGAAGAGTAAAGTCCCTGGCCTGTAATAGTTGACGCTGGGTGGTGGCAGAAAGGAGCCAGTCGTCCAGATACGGAAACACCTGGAATCCTTGGCGTCTCAAGTGAGACGCTACCACTGCCATGCATTTGGTGAAGACCCTGGGGGCTGAGGTCAGACCAAAGGGCAGGGCTCGAAATTGAAAGTGACTGGCTCCCAGCCGGAAGCGCAAATGATCTCTGGATGCCCTGGCCATTTTGATGTGGTAGTATGCATCTTCTAGATCTATTGAGCACATCCAGTCGTCCTTCTGTAAGAATGGAAGGATCGATTGAAGCGTGACCATTGAACTTTTCTTTCCTGACGAAGGTATTGAGGTAGCTTAGGTCCAGGATGGGCCTCCAGTCCCCTGTTTTCTTTGGAACTAAAAGAACCTTGAGTAAGTCCCGAATCCTTGCTGGTCCGCTGGGACTGGTTGGATGACTCTTTTTTCTAGCAGCTTTGAAATTTCTATAGCTGCTGGCTCTCGCAGATGGGCGGTACATCTGGGAGTCTTTTCTTTGGAATGGGATAGGATAGAAAGGGTATGTTGTAACCTCTGGTAACCACGCTTTTTACCCACTTGTCTGTAGTTATATTTTGCCAGGCCTGAGGGTATAAAGCTAGCGACCCCGACTGCCTCCAGAGCAGGACAGTCGGGCCTCCTCTCAGGAGTGCTGAAAGGTTTACCAGGGAGTGTATCCCTGTCACCTTGATGTTGCGGACCCCCTCTGCCGCCTGGGCGGCGTCTTCCACCTCTGCCCCCTCCTCTGCCTCTAGAGGGGGCATCTCCCTGTGTGCCTGGGAAAGATCCTTGGGGTTTTTGAAACCACATTTTTCCACCACGTTGCCCTTTGGGGTACGGTCTGGTTGGGGTGGAAAAACGGACTCCGACAGCAGACAGAGTCTTTCCCTCCTGTTCACACCGGGTAAGGGTCTCCTTTACTTTGGGGCCAAAGAGTGGCACCGTCAAATGGGGCGTTAGTAAAGGAAGACTTGAAGGCTTCCGCAAAGGAACATAAGCGCATCCAGGATTGTCTGCGAAGAGCAATCGCTGAAGCTGCTGCCCTACTCGAACCTTCGGCTGCGTAGGAAATCAGCCTCATGGACGAGTTCACAATGGATGTAAGGGTATTAAGTTGCGCTGTCACTTTCTCTGAGACAGCCGCATCTGTAGTACCCTGGAGGGTATCTCCCAACTCTTTGACTAGATCCCTCTGTAGACGTGTAAAATGGGTCAAATAGTTCAGGGATCGCATGGAAAAAGCCGCTGAACTAAAAATGCGCTTCCCGTACCTATCCATCGTCCTAGAATCTTTATTAGGGGGATGGACAGATGAGGAAGACTCTGACATCTCCTTTTTCGTGGCCGCTGCCACCACCATAGCGTCCACTGGAACTCCTTTTGTTAAGTAGGTCTTGTCCTGAGGTGCCGTGATGTATTTATTGGGTTTCCTTGGGACTGGTTCCACTGTGTCAGGAGCCTCCCACGCCCTTCGAGCAATTAGTTCCATTAATTCGTCGAAGGGCGGAGTGACCCAGGAGGAAGAAGGGCGAGCACCAAATGCCTTCAGCAAAACTGACTCATCCTCAGAAGGGGGAAGGGACTGCCAGTCACTTCTCTGTTTCAGGATCTCCAATATGTCCGAAAAGAGACATCTTCTGAAGGTGACTTAGGGGACCCTTCTGACTCATCTAAGTCAGTATCAGATGTCAAGGATTCTTGTGGAGAATCCAAGTGTCTCCTCTTACACAATCTTTTCCTAGGGACTTCTTCGTGGGAGCATCCGAAGAAGCCTCCGAGGAAGAGGGGCACCCTCCAGGGGTGGCTGAGACACTGGTGCCCGACGCTTGGATGTGGCCGTGGGTGCAGAGGAGGATAACGGCCCTTTATGGGGAGGAGAGGTTGCTTCCACTGATGTGGTTGTCTGGGTAGACAACACCTTCCTCATTAGGTCGAACGCCCCCGGGTCCCGCATCGAAGAATCTCCCGGTTCGAAGAAATGGGAAGAATCCCGAAACAGGCACGAAGGCATCGACCCGAGGACGGAGCCGAATCGATCCGCCGAGGCCCGAGGGAAGAGTCGGAACCGAACGCCGGTTCGACTCGGCCCCGGAACCAAGGACAGATCGTCGGCTCCGAGACTCTGGTATCGGGTCCGACGGAGTCGAGGTGAGAGGAACAGACCGAGAAAAAGACGGTTCTGGACCCGAGGGCTCCACAATCAGAAGATCAGCCTCTTCTGGCTCCAAAGACTGAACAGGTCTCGGAGGAGGAATGGATGGAGACACTGGGAGGCCTTCAAGTTTCGACACCAACTGGGTGGAAACCGAAATAAGTTTGGACAGGGCCGAATGCTCCAATAACTTCTGCACCACATGATCCACATCGATATCGGAGAGTTTGGAAGAAGAACGGGTCGAAGGAACCGAAGACGGAGCCAACCTCAATAAGGTCGAAGGAGGGAGCTCCATCACCGGTTCCAAGACTCGAGGCTCAGGAACCGATACCAGTTGAACACTCGGCCCCGAAGTCTGTGGAACCGGTGATCTAACTTTTGCTGAAGAGCTCGGAGCCGATGACTTGGGCTCCGACGTCTTCGATTCCTTAGAGGATTTCGATGCCTGGTCAGAAGCATCCAGAGCCTCCTGAAAAGAAGGTTTTAATAAACCTCTGTCCATGAGTTTCCTGCGCCTATCTGTCATGACCCTCCCACTAAAAGAGTGACAGATAGAACAGTCCTCTTGCAAGTGGAGAGGGCCAAGGCAGTAGACGCAGGAACTATGGTTGTCAGTCACTGACATTTTCTGGCCACACTGACAACGCTTAAATCCTGATTTTACCTTATCAGACATTTTACAAGAAAAAGACAAGTCCAGTATTATAGTCAAATCTGAAAAATTAGTGTCAAATCCGATTTAAATGTCGAATCCGGTTTAAATTTAAGAAGGGTTGGTAGGCCCCGAAAAACTCTAACCGATTAATAAGATTAACGGTACCGAGAATTTAACCCACTCAACACACAATCACTCAGTATATCAAGTTATCCTTCTAGTATCAAATAGAACAAAAAAAATCCAATAAAATATAACAAATTAAGTTATATCTTAACTTTAGATGCTCGAGCTAGCTCCCAGCGATGCGAACGCAGCAGCGGCAAACTAGATCTGAGGTAAAGGCAGAGGGGGATTGTGGGTATTAGATTGTCTCGAGCTTCTTCTCGATGCAGAGCTTGCAAGAGGCCGGCACGGAGCCGAGGATCGGCTCCGAACCCATGTGTAAGAACAAACGGCGAGATTGAACACTATCACATGTTGTTTTTAGTTGCAGGTAATATTATTTTGCACCTGATAAATCCAGAAAAAGACATCTCAGTGTTGTGGAATATTTTGAGACAGTTTCAAGTCTTTTTTGGATGTAAAATGAATGAAGATAAAATAAAGGCTATAGCTATAAATTATGCACCCACACATGAACTGGTTCAGCAATACTCATACCTATGAGGACATGATAAGATGAAGTATTTAGGAGTCTGGATTAAAAATGATTCTATTATGGCAGCAAAAGAAGAGAGTAAAAATATAATACAAAGATTGTAAAAATGGAAACTCTTATTTATGGATAAGGGCAGTAAGCTATAAACAGTGAAAATATTTTTGGTCCCTTTAGTCTTGTATATGGGTCAGATATAATGTTATCAACCCGGGGAGAAGTTGTGGACAACAATTAGTAAAGAATTGAAGGAATTTATCTGGGAGGGGAAAAAGGACAAGAGTTAAGTGGGATAAGGTGATCCTTCCAATAGAACAAAGTGGTTTAGGTTTACCTGATTTGAAGGGATATTTTAGAGCTACAGAGTTACAGCTCATACACATAACACAAGCAGAAAATTATAATTCAAAGTGGAAAGGGATGATGATGAAGCAAAGGGAAGTTCAAGAAACAGAGAGAGAGAGAGGGAGAGAGAGAGAGAGAGAGAGAGAGGGATTTTGGATGCAGATCCTTGAGAATAATAACCATACAGAATATTATATTCATAAATTAGCAGAAAGTATTCTTAGAACTAAGCCAATGCAAGAATGGAGAAAGACTTTGCCAACAGGGATGACGGCAAGTAGGGGTAGAGAAAACAAGCAAGAGGGGTTGTAATTTACTGGAGAAATCTGGCAAAGGAACCAAGATATTGGGAGCAAATAACTCAAGCAGGAAAGGTAATACAGTGGGATGAGGCCATGAAGACATTTGGATTGCAGGCTAGAGAATGTCTTCCTTACCAGGGCTTGATATCAGAGTACAGGAAAGGAGAAATGGATAGGGTAATTTTAAGTGAAGGATCTGCTCTAGTAGAGTTTTTAGTTGAATCTAGAAAAAAAGTAATAATAATGCATAATAACTATAAGAATCAATCAAAGGAGATTAGAAAAGGATGAGAAAAAGGACTTGAAAAGCAGTCTACAAGAAAACAATGGGAAGATATATATATATATATATATATATATATATATATATATATATATATATATATATATTTATATATGGCTTCCAAGGATGCAACCAATTTCAGAAGGTTTACGATCTTTGCTTGGAAGTGTCTGCATGGGTATTTTTTTATGGATCTACTTCAGAAGACTGAAAAACCAAAACACTTTTAATGCAGGGGCAAGTCCCCCCTGCACCCCTCATGTGGGGCACTACACCCCCTGCTAATTATATATACTAACTCCAAGCTTGCACAATAGTGGAGAAAGGGCAAATTCCATCAGTTAGTATTTTGGGATTCAATCTTTTGTTTTTTCAGTCTTCTGAAGTAGACCCATTTTTTATACCCCGAGCAGACTTCAAAGAATTCTTCCTCATGTAGATAGCAAATGTTGGACACATGATGGAAAAGAAAGAGATAACTGGGAACACATGTTTATAGAGTGTAATGAGTTTGCAGATTTTAAAATTCCCTACAGAGTTATCTATCAGAAATACTGGGTAAGCAAATGGCTGTAAGTAAGGACATGATTCTTTAGAGCTGGGGTACATGATCTGAATTTCATAGGCTTAGTAAGACCTTATTAAACTTAAGTTAAACTCTGTTGGCTGCCAAAAAAAAGCAATTACTAGAAAATGGAAATAAAAGTCTACACCAATGATAAAAGAATTGGAAGAAGGATCCTTAGAAAAGGGAAGGAGCAAATTACATAGAAGTAAAGGGAAATTGTGGGAACAATACATGAGCAATAATATTCAGGAGGAGGATTGAGGTTTAAGGGAAGGCAGCAATTTTTCTAATCTTGGACTGATGATGGCAGCAAATAAAATATATGTGATGTATATTGTATTTAAATGGAAAATGTTAAAATGGTTAGCATTGTTTTCTGTGAATGTATGTTTGCCTCTGTCTAAAGTGATCATTTAATAAAGGTGCTTACAAATGGGAGTATGCATTACACAAATCCTACAATTACTCTCATCCTTTCATAAGTCATAGCAAATGTCCATTTCATATTTCACAGTAATCCTATTTAACACTCATATCTACATTCTCCTGTATTATTACAGCAATTCTATAAACATTCTTCCATTCTAAATGTAGATGTTACTTTAGTAGCCAGCTGTTCAGTAAAGGTCTCTCATACTTATTTATAGCATTTTGCCAATATACCACCACAATTATTTATTGACTTTAACATAATGTATTGCATATTTTATCTCATCTTTCATGCAGCTTACATTAGCTGACAAAATATTCAGTTATTTATTTCTCTCTCTTCAAACAATTTATTGTAATATTTTGGTCCTTTAACTTTTTTCTTCTTTTCCTTTTTAGAACTTTCTTATTTATTCTGTCAGTGGAATCTCCCTCTTCCAACACTTCCTAGTTTACCATTCTCTAAGTTTTCATAAACACATATTACTTCTCCTCTTGACTTTACCAGTACCTTAGGCTTTAAAATCATAACTGTTCTTTAAATGCATAATTACTTCTACTTATTTATAATTTTGCTGATTACCATCTGGGTTGCACCACATTTAAGGCATTTTGTTTGACACTTTGTTCCCTCCTACAGTAATCACATCTCTTTTTGAGCAGTCTCAAGCTGCCAGTCATTTCTACCCATGTAGCTATTTCTATTAACAATGATCAAATTAGGAATGTGAATTAGTTTTTTGATTTCCACTGTCATCATATACTGCTTCCCCACCTCATAGTCCTTATCCCCAAAGTATCTTATTTTTCTCAACTTTTCTATTACTTTATGGTGTCAGTTTAACATGTTTATGATGTTTCATGGTTTCATAGCATAGATTCTTAACTACAAAAGTATTTTCAATCTTCTTAATAATGTCAAAATCTATATACAATTCTTCATTGGTGGAATGTCTTTTTCTCAAAAGCATCAAAAGAACACTTAATGGTTCTTGTCTCTCAAAATTCAAGCGTTTCAACGCCAAACATATCAAAGGACAACCATGCTGTACTTGAATCCCCAAAGGTTTAGTTACACCCCCCTCCAAAAATATTACAATTCCAAAAAGGGAAAAAAGTTGTCAGCAATTGATGCCTCTTTGCTTGCTTCCCTGTGTACTTAAATCTCACAAGGCTTTCCTTCTCTGATCTCTCACACACACACACACACACACACACACACACACACACACACACACACACAGGAAAACATCCTTCTTCCTGAAAAACACACACACACACACAGGAAAACATCCTTCTTCCTGAATTTTGCAATACTCTGCTTTCTTCTATAACAACCTTGCATTCATCACATCTTCCCACTGCAGCTTTGGTCATATGATCACACACTTCTTGACCTTAGTCTGACTCCAAACTCCTGTCGTGCAACATGCACCAGAAACCGGCTTCCTCATTCTCAGCACTTCCAACCTCTACAGCAGTTCCATCCATGTTATCAGACTACATTTTTCTACCAATCAGCCCACAAGTCTGTTACATGACCCATCTGGAGGAAAACTGAGATAAGCAAATTACTTTTTTTCACTTTAGTTATCTGAATCACATCAATTCTATCAGCTTTGTTTTTTGTTAACCCTTCAACAGCTTAAAACCTGTGCCACACAAAATGACAAACTTCAGTGAGAAAAAAACCCAAAAATAAAGAATATTGTCACAAGAGTCTTCACTAAAGAAATCTCTGGTAGGAAACAGCTTCTTACTTTCAGTTTCTCTGTCATCTCCTTCTAAACCTAATTTTCTATTTTTTTACTTCTTTTAAAGCAGATATGCTTTCAAGACTTTTAAGTTTCTTATTTTGATCTTCTTGTTATACCTGGTGCAGTCCTCACAGCTGTATGTATTGTGTGCAGCTGCTAACAATGCTAACTTTTCAAAATGAAATCCTGCAAAGCTATTTGTGTATGGGCAAGCTTTTCAAAAGATGTAAGTAGGAACTGCAGCAGTTTTATAAAGTTAACAAATCAAGCAAAACATGATTTTCTTTATTTTCTTTTTTACTTTTAGGAATCAAACGCTGGAAAACAGGAGAAATCAACCAATGTCCTACTCTGAAATAAAACAGTCAAGTGGTTTATTGTTCTGAAATGGAAAGAGTTGAACAGTATGAGGCACCATACATTGAACAGTATGAGGCACCATAAGCTTTATATGGCAGGTGATGCCAGTTAGTGGCTACAGTACACCAGTGTAAGACAGGTGCTACAATGAGTCAAGGGGACATCTAGAAAGATGCTACAGACAGCAGAAAGGACACCGACTGCTACCAGTAAATAAAACAGTAATCTGTTAAACTGTTAAAATAATTCCATTTATACAAAGCTTTAATTTCATTGATTTAAGTAATAATTCTCCAAATGCTTCATTCTCAAAGCTATCTGGTAAAAAAAGTTTTTCCTATTGCTCAGAAAGCAAGTGAAACACAACTGTCTCACATGAAACAGGTCACAAAGAGATCCATTGTCAGAGTAGCAAGTTATTAATCCCAATTTCCCAGTATGACAAGTGTTCTGGTTCCTTTTTTGGGTTAGGGAGGCACATAATATATTTTTCCTGGACTTGTGCCATGCAACAGAAATAACACATCAACCTTATAGTTTATCCTGAACTTAACAATTCAAGACAGCCCTGCAGAGATGGTCTACCTTGTTTGACAGCAACAGAAGGGATAGAGTCTGGGTGTTTCCAACGAAAGAAAAAATAATTTCCAAGCACAGACTGTAGGGAAAGAATGTGCCAAGATTCCACATTCTCTTTCTCCTCCTGGTAGGCACCAAGATGTTTCTTGGTGCAGATGTCGGATTTCTCAAGCTAGTCCATGATTCCGTTCACCATCACAACAGCCTCATAAAAGGAAGGATGCCTAATACTACTGGCAGAAGTTAAAGAGGCATACTCCTATTTCTGTTCAGAAGTAAGAACCACAGAGTCTTTTGCATCATAGGTTCATAGGAGATTACTAGGCTAACGGCTTAACAGCCCTTATAAGCCTAGCCAATATAATCCAATTTTACCCAATATATGGCCTCCTAGGGGCAACATAATGACATGGATTTGTGCCTATGCATTGAGTATCTTACAAATTATCCCTGACCATAAGGGACAGAGGCACTACCCCTGGTGTGAATTTGCGATTCCTCATCCATTGATCCAAACTGCATTTGAAGAGGGTCAGGTAACGGCTCTGCTTAATATGAATAGGAAGCCTGTTCCAAAGAAGGGTCAATCTCTGAGACACATATCTGTCTCTCCAGCATGTTCTGGTTAGTCACCGACTAAGTTTAGGTCCTTAGATCAGGTGACTCATGCTGTTTGACTTATGGATGTAGAGCAACTCTGACAGGGCTGGATTTGTGACTGCCTTGTAGGTCAGGCAAAGATTACCCATTAATAGTCTGTAGGAGACAGGGTAAAGGGATAGGGCTTTTAGTCTACCCACATAGGACATGTTGTTTACATCCTGTATTTTCTTTGTGAGGAACCGCTGAGGTTGATCCAGCTGCTGTAAATGCCTAGTCAAGTACATGCCAAATGGTGCACTGTACTCAATTATTGATCTAATGAGGGCTGAGTACAGCAGGACTATAATTTAATTGGATCCGGATGCAATACCTTACCTTTTAAGTTGCGTCACATTGAAGGATTCCCTCACTACTGTGAACACATGGCAGTCAAAATTCAGGCTACTATCTAACTGTGTACCTAGACTGCTCACCTCTGAGTTTACTCTTAGGGGTCTGCTATTGATGTTGTAATTTCCAGGAGTATTTGACTTCCCAAAAGCGATGATAATGCATTATTTTTGCATTTAGTTTTTAGCTATGGTTTTTGCATCAATTATTTGTCTGATCTAGACCCCTCCTGAAGGTTATCTACAATACTGAGGTTTTTAATGATTGCTCCCAGTTTGCAGTTGTTGGCAAATTTTGTCACCCAGAGGCCTTCCATATTAGCTTTGACTTCAGAGAAGTATATTCTAAACAGGTGTGGTCCCAGCACTGAGCCCTGTATCACACCATTAGTAACTGGTCTCTTGCTGGATCTGGATTCACCCACTTTAACCATGTGTCCTATCTGTGAACCAACTGGCTAGCAATTTGGTGATGTAGGGATTTATGCCCAGTTTTGTAAGTTTATTTTATAATACCCGAGTGGGGAATTGTGTCAAATGCCTTGGCCAGGTTTGAGGTAGGTGGTATGGACTGCTTTACCCACATCCATGGCCTTAGTGACTTTCTCATAAAAATCCACCAGATTCAGTAGGCATGACCTGCCCTTGACAAAGCCGAATTAGAATGTGTCCAGTGTTTGGAGGTTTCCTATGTCATTATTTATCAGGCCCATGATTATACTTTCCATAGCCTTAGATATAAAACTAGTCAAACGTATGGGTCTGTAATTTCCTGGGTCAGTAGATGGTCTCCCTTTATGATGAGGGATGACTGTTGCTATCCTCCACTCTTATTGGGACAAATCCAGTCTGGAGGCTGTGGTTAAATACAGATTCTAATGGGTCTGATAAGTCCTGGTTTAAGCTGTTTAAGAGGCAATCTGATATCATTAGGCCCGAATGAAGCTGTGTTGTTAGCTTTAGAGACTCCAGTGGCAGCCTGTTCATTGGTGATAACTGGCGGTGGAGTGGCGGAGGGTATTTCTTGGGGGAGAAGTGGAGGTGATGGGGAGTTGAGATTTGAGCTGAATTTGTTGGCCAGCAGATTTGCTATATCTTCCAGCTGAGTATAGGGGATGCCATCTACAACTAATTCCACACATTGTTGGGTGTTGCCCTTAAGACTGCTGACATAACTGAAAAATGCCTTATGGTTATCCTTAGCTTTAAAGGCTATTTTGTACCTCAAAGTTTGCTTTCAGAGACTTGACTAGTTCCCCGATTCACTTGCTTAGAATAATAAGGGACTTTTTGCTCTGCTGTGTACATTCCCTCTTACATTTCAACAAAATTTTCTTGCTTTTGTTGTACAACATATTAATACCAGAGGTCCACCAGATTGGTTTGTTTTTGTGGTTTGACCTGGGTTTATTTTGGCCTGGTAGTACCATTTCTATATAGTTGTTTATATGGTTGTACAGGGCTTTTGTGTACACCTCTCCATAGGTTTATGTCTTTTCTGGATTTGGAGGAGCTTGGAAACTAGCCATGCCATCCCTTACTAGGGGATAATTTACCTTAGAGAAGTTTTAAAAGTTTTTGGGGTTAGGTGGTGGGAATAGTTTTACCTTTATTTCAAGGTAGATCACTTTTTGATCTGATTTTACCAGTGAAGACATCACACTGGGGGTGCAGCACTCTCCCATATTTGTAAGAACCAGATCTAGGATATTTGTTCCCCTACTGGGAGGGCAGACTAGTTGTTCTATGACATTTGAATTTACAAAGTCAAGAAATCTTTGGGCCTACATGTTAGTGGTTGTGTATGCCTCCCAATTAATGGAAGGGTAGTTAAAATTGCCCATGTGTATGTTATTGGGCTGAATGATGAGTGATTCTAGTAACTTCACTTATGATGTATGGATTTTCTAGTTCATGTTGAGGCCTGTAGCTAGCAAGAATAAGGTAATGGATTTTTCCCATGGTTAGTTGGACATGGAGTAGCTCAAGCATGTCATATTGTTAGACCAGCCTTGGGATGTGCTTATCCTTTATGTAGACAGATGCACCTCCACCTTTTGCTCTTTCATGTTCAGTGGGTGGTTGGCATGTATGAAAGGCATTACAGCCATGCACTACCAGAGTGCTTTCCATGGCTTTGAGCCATGTTTCAGTAACTGCACATATGTCAGCATTCTCCAGGGTGAGGATAGTTTCTTGTTGAGACGAGTAGCATTGAGCAATAACACTTTTAACTTGTCCTGAGTAGCTTTTCTTATGTTGGGAGGTTTGTCTGTTTGTCAATGCCTAAAAAAAGCACTAAAAGGGTGGATAATGTTTTGGCCAATATCTGAAAGCCTAGAGGTGACAGGTGATGACCACACCTGACAAAGCAGTGTGGCCTGTCAGACATGTCCTCCCAGGATGACAAGTACTGGACCCCTTTGGTATGACACCAGTAGCTAAGCCTAATCATTTTCAGCTGGTATTGGGGCATCATCTTTGCAGATAGTAGAATGTTGCTCAATGCTAGGCTCATAATTGCCTTGTGACACATATTCTGAGAGCTCAATCATGTCTCTGTTCATATAGTCTGAGGAGGTACTCCTCAGGTCATTTACGCCCATATGGACTATGACTGAGTCAAATTGGTATTTAAGGGTAAGTGACCTGAGTGCTTGCATGATCTGGCAAATCCTGGCCCGTGACAGGCAACTAACTGCAACCTTCCCCTTATCCAACCTGGAAAGATATCATTGTGTCTTACAATGGAGTCTCCTCTGACCATAACATTGGATTGTGGAGTGTTTCACCTTATGGGCTTGGTAGTTGAGACACAATGAGATATGGCTTTATGTGATGTGATGAGAACTGTCTTGTCTGTGTGCATGTGGAGTTTCTGAGGACTGTGTCTGAGAGACCTTTGAGGTTTGGGTAAGTTACAAGTGAGCACCTCCGCTTATGTGGGTCTACGTGTGTAGTCTCTCTGTGGGTGCAGTAAGGGATGTGACAACTTGTTTGTTGCATTTTCTGTCTGTATGTGAGTGCCTAGCTTCCAGTGTCAATCTGTAATTACATCTCTCACATACTGTATTTGTCTGTTTGAGAATTAAGTGGCTGTCAGTGTACATAAGACAATTATTACATTGCCTCAGGAGGCTCATGTCCACTAAGCTGGATGCAAAGAACAGCAGGAAAGTGCCTGTCCCTGGTTGCAGATCCTAATGTGTACATGAAAGGATAGGAGTGGAGGATGTTTGTAACTGGATGAGGGAAGTATGCTTACTTGGTGTAATCTGCAGCTAACCTAGCCAGCGATGCTGCCCAGCACCGACCTAGATGTTCTCGGAGCAGCAACAGTCCTGGGTGCTATAATAAGGTAAGGTAGACCAAAATAGTCCTAACAAAATGTGCAAATTCTGCTCTCCATGCAAGCTAGTTGCCACGTGAGTAACACGGGACTGAGGTAAAGTTCTGAGGTGTTTTTTATAGGGAAATTTCAATTTCTGGTGTTTGCATGTATACAAGGCACCAGTAATCACAGCTGCGCAAATAGCAGCTTCTCACAAATGTGAGGCTTATATATCACAAAAAAAAATTTTTACAGTAACCATGCCCCTAAAGTAAAAAAAAAAGGCCAATGAGTTAAGCACACAGTGAGCTTTCCATCAGCAATTCCTAGCTCAAATAGGTGAAATCAGCCCTCTCCTGCTACAACAGTGATGACTTTGACCCTCTTAATGTAAAATGACTGGTCTAGAGTCCAAGTGTTATGAAACCTAAAACAGATGCCTAATACTAACACTGGATACAATGTATTTCAGTGCAGAACAGCAGCCCTTACAGCAGTTTGAAAATACAACTTTAAACTTTAAAGAAGTGCAAAAAAACAATAAATAGCACTGTAAACTTTCACAGTATAATGAAAATATGTAATGTTTCCACATGTTTGCGTCTGTACAGGGCACTAACACAGCGTGCAGTTCCAAGCAAATGTGCTGAATTTATACCAGCACTGGAAATATAGAAAACTAACTATTGAGCCCTCTGGCCAAAAAAAAAAAAACAACTACACTGAGAACCCTTTTGTGTGCTTCCCAGCTCAGATAGACTAGTTGAACAATCACAGTCCTCCTAAAGTAAAAGCACAGTAAAGGAGTGTTCGGAGTGAAATGCTACCACAAACAATCTTTAACTTAAAGAAAGGCAATAAGTAAGTTTAACAGCTTATAAAAGTGTAATTAAGCAGTAAAAGTACTTCGCTTTGTAGAAATTATCCAAGTGCCACTCAATTGTGCAGAATTTATAAAGGCACTAAAACAAGGGAAGCTGATTAATAAGCCCGCCAGCCAATAAAACAACTGCATGCAGGTATCTCTAGTGTGTTTCCCCAACCTATACAGACTAGGGTACCACCCACTGTCCTCTTGACATAAAAGCACAGAAAAGAGCTTGCTAGAGTGTAAAAATACACTACTTTATCCAACAGCTAGCTAGATAATACATTTAGAGCTAGTAAATCAGTAGAGCAGACAATGAGAGGCAATATGCCCTTTATTTCCCAAAATAAGCACAAGGAAAGGCAAATAAATAATTCAAGATATAAACAGCAGTGTTGAAAGGGAGGAGTTTCTAAAGCTCAATTTACAATAAGAGTGGGCAGCTTAAAATCACCAAGTCTATAATTTTTTTTTTAAATAATATGTTTCTCAAACTGTATATTGTCTGTAACATTTGAATGTGGAGCTTTTCTCCCCGGGCCTCTGCTGAAAATGGACCTGCGTCCAGTCGGACTCTCCCAGTCAACAAATATAAATAAATAAATAAAGTTTAAAAAGCAGATCAAGGAATGAGATGGTAACTGGAAAAAATAATCACCAGGGAGTCACCAACAATGCTTGTAGTTTTTGAAGGCCTTGAGTCTTTTCAGAAAAGGCAAACACAGAAATCCAAGGTCCACTGTAGAATCTGCATATGATATCTGGCCACTGGGACTAGAGTTACTGTTGCTTAAATGGATCTTAAGGCTTGCAAGACTAGTCGTGCTGGAGGAGAGGAATGCAAGATCACTTCCCTTACCTGGGATCTGAGGGTTTGTACTCTTGTTGGAGGAAGAGATGCTATCTGATTGAGTATGTCTAGATGAGCCCCCTTGAACTCCAGATTCTGTGTAGGAGTGAGATGTGACTTGCTGTAGTTGACTGTCATGCTCAGGTGGAGACAAAACTGGTGCAAATAGTCCCTTGCTTAAAGAAGTAGATGTCTGGTCACAGCAGTCAGGAGCCAGACATCTAGATACAGAAACACTTGGAATTTTAGGTGAGCTTCTACCACTGCCATGCATTTACTAAACACCCTGGGGGCTGTGATGAGACCAAAAACAGTGCTCTGAACTGATAATGACAGCCTTCCAGCCAGAAGCGTAAATATCTTCCACAGTTTCTGTTCATTTTGCTGTGATAGTACACATCCTGAAGATCTGTTGAGCACATCCAAGTGTCCTTTCACAACAGGGCAGAATGGACTGAACCGTGAACATCCAGAACTTTCAATACTTTACGTACTGATTTAATTTGCTAAGATCCACAATGGTTCTCAAGTCCCCTGTCTTTTTGGCATGAGAAAGTATCCTGAATAAATTCCGGATCCTATCTGGTCTGGGGGTACATCTTGGATGACTCTTTTTTTCTAGCAGCTTTCTTATTTCCAGAGCTGCTGCCTCCCTGTGATTGGGTGGAACATAAGGGATCTTCCTCATTTTTATGGGGGGGATTTGGGAAAATGGCATGAGATAACCTCTGGATATGATCCTCTGTACCCAGGAATCTGTTGTGATGGACACCCAGGCTTCTAGGTGCATGAACAATTATCCCCAGACTGCCTCCACAGAAAAGTAGCCAGGCAACCTTTCAAGAGTGCTGATAGGATTTGTCCGAGAAGGAATCCCTGAAACCCTAGTTTTGTGGGCCACCAGGACAGTGTCTTCTGTTAGAGGTCCCCCTCTGCCTCTGAGAGAACCATCTCCTCATAAGTCTTGGAAAGGACCTTAGGACTTATGAAACCACATTTTCCTACCTCTTTTTTGATTTTTTTGAAAAAGGTCTCTGAGGAGTGAAGAAATGGATCCCAGTGGCAGACAAGGTCTTTCCTTCCTACTCACGTCTGGACAGCATTTCCTTTATCTTTGGGCCAAACAAAGAAAATCCATCAAATGGAACATTGATGAATGAAGACTTGACGGGCTCCACAAAATCCAGACCTGTGTCCTGACAGCTATGCTCAAACCTGGCATTCTCTGCAGCATGGAAAATTAACCTCATGAACAACTGTAAAGAAACCTTTTTTCTGGTTCTCCACAGACATGGACCTGGAAAGGGATTTGGAAAGCTCCTTTGTCAAATCTCTTTGCAACCTGGTAAAGTGGGCCAAATAATTCAACAACTACAGGGCAAAGACTGCTGAGGCATAGACATACTTTCCGAATCTATCCAAAGCCCTAGACTTCCTGTTGGGTGGTGGACAGTTGCGTTTTGGTCTGGAAGCTCTTTCTTGGTGGCTGCTGCTACAGCTATGGCATCTACTGGACTCCCTTGCTCCACTGTGCACTGTCCTTTAGGTGTGGCTAAAAATCTATCTGGTCACTTGGGAATTGGCTTCACTGTATTTGATTCCTACCATGTGAAGTGTGAAATCAGGTATATAAGCTCATCAGCCAGAATGGTCACCCAAGACATAAATGGGCCAGGCCCGAAAGCCTCTAGGAACACACACTCCTCCTGGGAAGGGGAGATGGAAGACCATTCATGTTTGCTTTAAAAGTTCCAGTACTTCTCCAAAGGAGACATCCTCAGGTGGATATCTGGGGGATCCTTCCCCTTCATCAAAGTCAGTGTCCTCAGTGACAGATTCCCAAGGGGAATACAAGTGTCTCCTTTTACACATCATCTTTCTAGGGACCTCATCAGTGGAATGGTCTAGTGAGGTATAGTGAGGTATTGGAAGTGACAGAGGAGTCCCTAGGGACTGACTGGAGGCTTGTTCTGGCAGGCTGTCCCAGTGGGATAGAAGTGAGAGGTTCAAAACTCAAAAGCCATGGTGAAAGAGAAACAGGATTCGAGTGGGGCAAGAATGTCCTTTCTCTAGGCAGACAGAAAGCCCTCTCCACCACCTCAAAGGCAGAGGATCTAGGAGAAACAGGAGCTGGCAGCACCAGAGCTGAAGACTTCTATGCCGATGAGCCCTGAACTCTCTCAGATCCTCACCTCGAGGAGGAAGTCAGACCTAATCTGTCCAGCACCAAACATTCTAGGGGCACTGACAGCTCTGATAACCCAACCCCCCCAGAGCTGATGCTTTGGCTCCAACAGTCCTCCTGCTCTAAAAGCATTGGAGCCAGACTCAGGAACAAGGTCAGAATCGAAGAACAACCTGTCTTTGGATCCGAGGACACTCTCAAGGATCTCGGATACAAAGGCTCTGAAACCACTAGACAAATCGGAGAAGGAGATATGATTATCAGGTTAGTGCAAAGCAGTCTCACAAGTCCAATGGGAGTCGGTGCTGGGATTACCCTATCTTGATCTGAGCTCTGAGGAACTTCTTCCTCATCATCATCATCCTATCCACCTCTGCTTCAGACAAGCTCCTGGAGGACCTAAGAGAAGAGCTGGTGGATGGTAGCCTGGAATATCTCCTTGGAGTTTTCTGAAGGAAAGGTAAGTGCAACCAAGGAGATATTGGCTCTGGTGAAAACCTTCATGATCGGATCCAAGGTGACCTAGTCTTAGATGAAGTAGGATCTGACTTTTTTGAGATTTCGGCAGGAGGCTTTGAGGACAGAACCATTGTAGTAGAATGGTCCGGGGACTTCTTTTTAGGGTCTTTATCATTTGGGGCCAATTCAGGCTTCCCCCTTTTCAGACCTCTTGGAGGGGGGGTGAGCCCTAGTAGCTAGAAAAGAACAGGAAAGGGGAAGAAGGCCTGTCAGCGCTAACTTTTTTTTTCTGGTTACTAAGAGCCCTGGAAATGAAACCAGCACAAATGCAGCAATCTGTTTATAAGTGGGCAGTGTCCAAACAGTAGACAAACTTACTGTGGGTCTCAGAATTGGGGATCTTATGCCCACAGGAAGGGCATTTTTTTAAACTGGTCAGTTTATCTGCCATGCTAAACAAATAAAGAAGAAAAGAAAGGAGGTTTGAACTCAGTTATAGCAAAATATTTTTTAACAGAACTATAGAAAAGAAATGTACCAACAACTGTATCTAGAAACATCCTCTAAAGTTTAGGAAAGAAAAGATTACAGGGAAAGAAGCAAAAGTGCCAACAATGGCACTTTGTCGAGTACCCAAACAATAAAAGGGTAGGAAAAGAAGTGTCTGATGGATAAAACTCAAAAACTATTCAGAAGTGAGGAAGAGAGTAAAAGAAAATCATGTATAATTTAAAAGAAGTAGACTTAAAACTGTAAGATACTGAAAAATCACCCAAAAGCTTGAGAGTAGGAGATCCACGTCACAGTAATATGGTGGCAAATGAGATCTGAAGTATGTTAGGTTGGTGGGGCATTATGGGTAAGGGAGGAGCTTGAGAGTTGGATCCATGAATCTAATGAAAATGGCCAAGCCAGATCCGTGGTCAGATCCGAGACTCGTCACTTCAGGAATGAATGAAAATGACAGCATCAGAATCTGTGGTTTTCTGGCAATGGTCTGAGAATTATAGTAACTAATGACCAGATTTCATATCCTAAAGAAAATACATGGCAGTACAAAAAGTACAGTTTTGTACCTACCATAAATGTAGATGTTCGAGGATTCCATTGCTGCAGTCCTTACTATTGGGTATAGTCCGCATCCAGTCGGCCCGAATACCAGAGTATAAGGCTGACGTCGGCCAGGGCGCATTAGACTGACGTCAGTACGTCAGGGTACTAATGCGCATGACCGGCGTCATATCCTCAGTCTTTTCTTGCCCCAGATGTCAGAAGACCCTAAAAAGACAAGGCCCAAAATACCTGCACCAAAACATGAACAACATATACAAAAATATAAGCATGGAAACTCACCTACACAACCACCCCTAAACACAGAGGGGAAGGAGGGAGGGTAAATTGGACTGCAGCAATGGAATCCTCGAACATCTACATTTATGGTAGGTACAAAACTGTACTATGTTCTTCGTTTTCCATTGCTGCAGTCCTTACTATTGGGTAGAATCCCAAAGCAGAGGTAAGGGAGGCAGGCAAATCATAAAGAAGCAGGAGCTGACAACATGCCTTGCAAAACAGCTGTGGCAAAACCAGCCCTAGACTTAGAGTAGATAGGAAGGTGATAATGCTTAGAGAAAGTATGCACTGAACTCCAAGTAGCTGCTTCCAAAATATCCTTAGTTGCCACCCCCGTTAGAAATGCTGTTGAAGTGGCAGTAGCCCTAGTGGAATGAGGCCTAATCCCAGCTGGAATCTCCTTGCCATGATGGGAATAACAAAATGCAATGCAAAGGCCAATCCACCTAGAAATAGTTTGTTTTGACACAGGCTTGCCCTGCGAACTCAAAGCAAAAGAAACAAACAACTGCTGAGACTGCCTAAAATCCTTAGTCCTGCTTAAGTAATAACGCAATTGCCTGTGTACATCTAAAGTATGCAAAATCTTTTCCCCTTTATTTTGGGGGTCTGCATAAAAAGTAGGCAAATGAATAGTTTGGTTTAAAGCCACACTAGAAACCACCTTAGGCATAAAGGAAGGATTAGTACGTAATGATACCCTATCCTTATGGAAAATCAAAAGGGCTCGACTGCCATAAGGGCCTGCAACTCAGACACCCTTCTTGCAGAAGTAATAGCCAACAAAAAAGCAGTCTTCCATGACAAATATTTCAATTCAGCAGTAGCCGCAGGCTCAAAAGGTTGTAGAGTAAGTTTTTCCAACACAAAATTGAGATCCCAAGCAGGAGTAGGAGCTCTACGTGGGGGTCTTATATTCTTTGCCCCTCTAAGAAACTGCTTGAACAAAGGATGCGAAAACAATGGTGGGTCACAATCATAGTGAGCTGAGATTGCTGCAGCATGAATCTTAATGGAAGAGAAGGACAGACCCTTGTCCAGTAACTCAGTAAGATATTGAAGAGCCATACTCAAATTAGGCTCAGAAATCTCCAAATTCTTTGCTTTACTCCAAAATAAGAATCTCTTCCATTTTTCTGCGTACACTTTCCTTGTACTAGGTCTTCTGGCTTCCATAATCACATTTAAAACTTGTTGAGGAAGTTGAGACCTGCTGTGTTTCAACACAGAATATGCCAGGCTGTCAGATGAAGAGAGTGAAGCTTGACATTGAGCAGATGACCGTCTTTCTGGGATAACAGATGTGGAATCAAAGGTAAAGGCCATGGAGGCTTCTTTACCAGACTCCAGTAGTGGGTACCAGTGTTGCGAGGCCAATCTGGAGCTATCAAAATCATCCTTGGCCTGTCCTGTCTGACCTTTAACAGTACCTTTGGAAGAAGAGGCAGAGGTGGAAAGGCATACACATGAAGGTTTGTCCAACTGAAAGACAGAGCATCCACTTTCCAAGCTGTGTGATGAAACCCCTTTGTGCAAAACTGTGGCAGCTGGTGGTTTAGTGGAGAAGCGAACAGATCTATGTCTGGAGTTCCCCATGACACTGTCAATGTCTGAAATACATGAAGATCCAGTTTCCACTCGTGGGGATCCATGATTTGTCTGCTTAACACATCTGCTAAGGAGTTCTGTGCTCCTGGCAGAAACCTTGCCTGAAGAGTTAGGTGCAAGCGTGGCAGTCTCCCATAAAATCATTGCTTGCCTGCATAGAGGATAAGAATGTGTTCCCCCTTGTTTGTTGATGTACCACATGACAGTTGTGTTGTCTGTTAGAATCAACACCTGCCCTGGAAGAAGTAACTCCTTGAAAGCCAGTAATGCGAACTGGACTGCTAACATCTCCTTCATGTTGATATGTAGATGCTGTAGTCTGGCAGGCCACTTGTCTTGTATCCACTTTCCATTTAGATGAGCACCCCAAGCAATGTCCGAGGCATCTGTCATTAAAATCTGACTCGCCTCTGGCCGGGTCACAGAGAGTCCCTTGTTTAGGTGACATTCCTGAGCCCACCACAAAAATTCTCTTTGAAGGCAAGGTATTATTCGAATGACAGTGTCTAAATCCTGGCAGTGCTGTGTCCATACATTTTTGAGATACCATTGTAACTTCCTCATATGCAGTTTGGCATTGGGTAGCACCAGAATACAAGATGCCATGAACCCTAATGCTTGAAGGACTGTCTTTGCAGTCAGCACGGACTGATGAGATAGTTGATGGAAGTAAAGTGATAGACTCTTTTGTTTGTCCGGGGTTAAAAAGGCCATCTGGGCTGCTGTATTCAGTCTCACACCCAGAAAGCACATGTCTTGAGAGGGTACTAGACTGGACTTTATTTCGTTCACAGAATACCCTAGGCATCTTAGCACTGCTATAACATATTCCAGATGCTGTAGAAGGTCTTCCTTTTCTTGAGCCAGAATCAGGCAGTCGTCTAAATAAGGATAGATTTGAATTCCTTGTAGCCTGAAGTAAGCTATCACTGGAGCCAGAACCTTTGTGAATACTCTGGGCAGTAGATAAGCCAAAGGGCAATGCAGAGAACTGATAATGAGAATCTCCAGTTGAAACCGCAGATACTTCCTGTAACTTAGCCTGATAGGCACATGAAGGTAAGCTTCCTTGAGATCTAAAGTTACCATCCAGTGATCTTTGCCCAGCAGGGGTAAAAGCTGTTGTAACGTCAACATCTTGAACTTGGGAATGTCCAGATAAGTGTTGAGGAGAGATAAATCCAAAATCGGTCTCCACGTGTTCCCCTTCTTTGGTACTAGGAACATGCGAGAATAAAATCCTAGGCCCCTTTCTGATACAGGGACTGGCTGAATGGCCCCATTTGGAGTAACTGGGAAACTTGCTTGTGAGCCTCTTTTCTTTGTGGAGGAGGAACGTCTGGCATGCCTTTGAAAGGGGCATTGTATGGAAATAAAATCTGTAACCGTGGTGAATGATGTCCAACACCCATCTGTCTTGAGTAATTGAATCCCAATTTTCTTTGAAAAGAGACAGTCGTCCTCCCAAAGGAGCTGCCAGACGAGAATCTACTGGCAGCTGAAAAGGCAGGTCATTGAGTCTGTTTACGAAAGGACTGACCCCTGCCCTCACCAGAAGTCTGAGCAGGTGAACTCCTGTTCTAGGCCTAAAAGAACCTTGAGCCCTGCCCCTACCACGTCTAGACCTACCCCTAGACTGGGAATCATAAGCAGGATATGTCCACCCCTTAGCAGGCCAATTTCTACTAAACTTGGTGGCTCTACCTGCAAAAAATCTTTCACAGTTTGCATAGACTTAGCTTTGTCCTCCATTTTCTTTAAAACTGCTTCCACAGGTGAACCAAACAACACATCAGACTGTAAAGGAGCATCCAAAATCCTTGTCTTAACATGCTCAGCCAAATTTTGATCCCTCAACCAGGCATGCCTGCGAAGAACAGAACTAGTGGCAGCCACCCTCGAGGAGGCCTGCACAGCATCAAAACCACATTGCAAAGAATGCTTGCCCACTTGTTCAGACACATAAACTAAATCCAGCAATTCTTTACAATCAATACCTTCCGCCAAAGCATCCACCTTAGATTTCAATTGTGAAAGGAGATAATTTTGATATTTCAGCATGTGAAACTGACAATTCAACGCTCTCATGGCTAGAGTGGAAGAAGTATACACTTTCTTACCCCACCTATCCAACGCCCTTGCCTCTTTGTCAGTGGGAACAGGATTTTTAACCACAGAGGCCTTAACACCTTTAGGCCCCTGAGAAACAGTTTCTGGGTCCGCCCTAGGACTCTTAAACAAATACTTATGAGCTTGGGCACCCTATAGTACCTATCAGGTTTAACAGGAGCAGGAGGCAAAGAATCAGGGTTCAGGGAAGCCTCTGCAAAAACATCTTCCACCACATTCAACACAGGAGGTATAGGTAAGGGCCTATGCTGGGGTAAAAACAAGAATTCCCTAAGCCTCTTCCTGGAATCAGAGTAATCCTGGCCTTCCCATTTAAAGTGCTCCCTCATGGAATGCAGAGTCTCTGAAAAAATCCTCAGGAGGAGAAGTCAAGGAGTGGCATCATCCACATCAGAATCAGAATAATGAGGATACTCCTGCAAATCTTCCGCAGAAGACTCAGAAGCCCCTGAACCCTGTTCAAAACCGTCAAACTCTGGTTCCACCCTAGGCCTCTTATCAGGAGGGCCCATAGAACCTCTAATCATAGTAATCAAATCTTCTGCCATTTTAAGCATATGTTTCTTAGGTACAGAACCCGAAATGCTAGGAGAAGCCCCTACTGAAGCTGAACTTGGCCTACCTCTAAAAGAAGTTTTGGCAACAGAAGGAGAGGCTCTAACTACTTTGGGAAGAGAGGGAAGAATAGTTACCTGAGAAGCGCCCTCAGCCTGGCCTGCCTCCTGAGAGGGTACATCCTGTAACAGTAAAGTTTCTGCCTGAGATTCCATAGAAACTCCTGGCAAAACCTCTGGCTCCACTGAGCCTCCTAAAGAACCGACGTCCGGGACTGCCGGTTCATCAACCCTAGGCTTCGCTGTTTTGTCCTTGCGCTTCTTGGGCGAAGCGGCGCCGGAGCATCCGGCGGCATTTTATAATTGCAACGCTTCCCAAACACTAATCTGGCACAGTCTAACCTCCTCTTAATAGTGCGTTTGTTAAACCTAGCACAAGAGCGGCAACCAACAACGTCGTGCTCAGGCCCTAAACAAGGTATACACAATGTATGGTAATCCCTATGAGGTATTTGTTTCCCACAAGAAATACAGTTATTCACTTTTTCTGACATCCGGTTAAATACTGAGGCAAGAAAAACAAAATGTTCCCCAACGGGTACTTAGCCAACTCTGATTCGGTCTGAAACTCCGGTTTCGGAAATATTTCAGAACGCCAACCTGCACTCGCAAAACTGCTTCTGCATCGGACCACGCGGCAAAAAAGACTGAGGATATGACGCCGGTCATGCGCATTAGTACCCTGACGTACTGACGTCAGTCTAATGCGCCCTGGCCGACGTCAGCCTTATACTCTGGTATTCGGGCCGACTGGATGCGGACTATACCCAATAGTAAGGACTGCAGCAATGGAAAACGAAGAACATCTGCTATTCTAGTAACTTTCTATGTATATTAAGAACAATAGTTAAAATCCGTCACTGATTTTTGCAATTTTGCTCCTCATTATATTTTAGCTTTACTCATGATTCTTGTGCCAAGCTTAAACAGTATTTTTTATCATAATCAGACGAGCTGCACATGACAAACTGGCTATAACTGCTGGGTGGGGGTGGGAGCTATTTGTGGATCAATGCAACTTACTGCCTTGTCACTTGCTCAGTTAGTTGTCTGTTTTTTCAAGACTACTGTGCAATTGTGAGAAATAATTTGGAATACTTGGGGTAATGAGTGTAAATCAAAAAAATCCAATATACCGTACTGTGTCTGTAATTGCTTGTCATTTATGTTTACCACACTCATATATCTGAATAAGTAATTTTTGAAAATTTTGAGTACAGTTTTCTTACTAGAAATATAAGACAATTGTGCACCTTTCCTTATAGTTCTATTCAGATAAAATATGAGCTGTTTGTGGACCTCTATACAATGTAACAAACATTCATCTTAATTCCAGAAAACAGTGCAGGCTATGTACAGTGACACAAATATGAACTGGACTTACAGAGGGGTTTCCATTTTTCCACAGGGACTGTGTGCTCCTCAGGAATCAGAGCTGAGTCCATTCCAGTTCACAATGGTGATGAACCGCGTGGAGAGATCAACAAAGCAGTTGTATGCTGACACAGTTGCATTAAAAGCAGACTCTAAACAAGAACTTCAGAAGATAGGGGACTGAAATGCAAAATACTGAAGTCACTTGTGATGAAAACTGAGACAAAAGAAAAAACAGTGGAGGTAGCAGGTTCAAGTATCTGGATGAAGCGGCTAAGGAGAAGGGAAGCCTGAATGAGGAGGTCAAAGTTAGAATCAGATGGGCTGAAGCCAACTGGCACAAAATGTCAGGGGGTACATGATAAAAGAATTATAAAGAAACTGATATGTGGGGTATACAAATCAGTGATGTAAACATTGTTGCTGGATGGTACAGAAGCCTGGGAGTGAGGGTAGAGAAGCTGAGGAAACTTGAGGTGATGGAGATAATCCGCCTAAGATGGCTAGTAGGATTTACAGTGCGAGACATATGAAAAAAAAAGACCATCCAAGAGGAAGCAGAAATACCAGTCAAGAAATGATTACAGTGGTTTGGTCACATGTGCAAAAAAGCAGTCACAGATGAAGAGAAGATCAAGGAGAACAGATCAAGGTGGTTTGCTCATATGTGCAAGAAAACAAAAGGCAATTTGATAAAGCAGATTTGGGGAAGACAACAGGAGATTAGGATGTTCAGCCAAGAGATGAATGGACTGTATCAGAAAAGACCTGTGACAAGTGGGCATGGCTCTCAAAGAAGGTAGGACACTGGATCTGAATCTAGAGAGGTGGTGACTGTTGATGTGACATCCCAGTTATGAAGATAATGAAATATTTGCCTCTGTTAGAAAATAATACAGGGAGGTAAGCAGACCACTGTGCTTTGTTTAAGTGGCTACTTTTAACACAGATAAGTTAGTCTGCAGTGTTACTATTGTTGTTGAAGACTAAGTATGGACGGATGACTCATAAGGCTTGTAACTTAGTAACTGTTGTAGTGGAAACAGAAACTACTAGAAAAAAAATTCTATCGAAGCTGTAAGTCCAAGAGAAGAAAAGTTAATTTCTCTAAAATAATGTACAAGTCCTATACAGAGACAGGATCCTTAGGCCAGATAAGTATCTATAAAAAGGGCTTTACAAACTTTCAATGATGCTACTGGCAAGAAGTCAGAATCATGATGAAAGTATGAAATGCAGCTAGGTGCAACTCCATAAAGGAATAGCCTAATTCTGTAACAAAATACTGAGAAAGGTAGTTTAGTACAACCAGAATCAGAGCAGCAAATGGATCCAAACCTTTAGAAGTAGCTTATATAGAAAAGATGTGTCCATTTACTCCTGAATGTTTTTCTAGTATTAGACCTCATGGTAGAGTTAGAAGTGGGCATCTGGATTACCCTAAAGGGTTTTGAAGAGTCCCTAGTTATTACTGAAACTGGAGTGCTCATAGTTAGAGAGAGTGAAGGTCTGGGTTAGGCTTGTCAGAGATCTTGGTTAGAAGGTTCTGAAGGGCTTCAGATGCAGAAGTATCTCTAGAAGATGAGACTCGAGCATAGGAAAAAAGAAGTTATGTTTTACCATAACATTCCATCTGTGTTACTGATCTTCACTTATTTTTGACTGTAGATTTGGTTCTGTATATCAGAACTGACTCAGCCATTATTCCAGATCATGTCTTCTAAAAACCTCTCAAGCTTAACTCTACCCATAATGCTCCTCTCAAGATTACCTCAGATCGAGTTTGCATAAGATAGTGACAGACAGGAAATAACAGATCAGAGACCATATCTGTATTCATAAAGGAATAATACAATCTGTTGGGATAGATCTGTTCCACCAAAAAGCTTGAAAGGCAGGGGGAAGGAGGGTGGAGTTGTCAAGGATAAGTGAAGATCAACAACACAGATGGAACGCTATGGTAAGACAACTTCTTTATCTGATGTTGTCAATCTTCACTAAATCCTTGACTGTGGGACAGAGTCCCCTGCTACTGAAATCTTGGGAGGTCTCACGGAAGAATATTCCTAAACACCATCGAACCAAAGGATGCTTGTCCCTAGAGACCAGATCCAACTTGCAATGAGTAATAAAGGTGTGCGGGGATGCCCAAGTAGCCACTGCGCATATATCATCTACAGAAGCTCTGGCATGGAAGACTATAGAAGCGGCTATTGCCCTTGTAGAAGGTGCCTTTATAGGTCCCAACAGCTGCACTTTACATTTGTTATAAATTAAGGTTATGCAGTCCTTGAGCCATCTAGCCAGAGTAACCCTATAAATTGGTTTGCCCAGAGAAGCAGAAGAGAATGAAACAAACAACTGATTAGATTTTCTGAATTCCTTTGTTCTGTGAAGGTAAAATGTAATTGTCTTAGACAACTAGCAAATGCAGGATAATATTTGCCTTTGTTTGAACATTTTGGAAAAAATACTGGAAGTTGTATAATCTGATTGATATTAGTGTCAGTTACTACTTTTGGTAAAAAGGAAGGGTGTGTTCGCAAAGACACCCTGTCTTTATGAAAGAATAGGTAAGGAGGCTTGCAAGATAATGCCTGTAACCATACCTCTCAACCTGGAATCAACAAAAATATGGACAAAGGCCCATGAAAAGTAGTTAGAAAGTACAGTTGTGTACACTTACCATAAATGTAGATGTTCGAGTGTATTCACTGTTGCAGTCCTAACCAATGGGTTATCTGGCTCCCGGTAGCTCTCGATCGGCCAGAATACCAAAGGTAAGTAAAAATATTGGCTGTCATTGGTTGTAAAGGATGTCAGGATGTCCGATACAAAAGGAGGCAGGTGACATCACTTCCTCAGTCTTTCTTGCCATAACAGTCAGAAGCCCCAGGAAAACATGGCTTAAACCAAAAGATATTTTGGCAAATAATACCAAATTTAGCCTGTACCTTAGGAAAAGAGAATAGGAGAGGACCAAAAAGGGGGAAGGAGGGAGGGAAATCAGGACTGCAACAGTGAATACACTCGAACATCTACATTTATGGTAGGTGTACACAACTGTACTATGTTCATCGTGTTTCAGTGTTGCAGTCCTAACCAATGGGTTGATTACCAAAGCCCAGAGAAAAGGGAGGAGGAAACAACACACTCAAGGATTGGAGATAATGCCCTGCAAAACAGCAGTGGCAAACCCTGCCCTGGCTCTTGAAAACAAAGGCAAATTATAATGCTTTGTGAAAGTGTGAACAGAAGACCATGTGGCAGTCTCCAAAATGTCTTTAGTAGGGACACCCCTTAAAAAGGCTGCAGAAGTGGAAGCTGCTCTAGTTGAGTGGGTCCTAACCCCTTGAGGAGGAACCTTGCGATAAAAGGAATAACTAAAAGTAATACAATGTGCAATCCATTTAGAAATGGTTTTCTTAGAAACAGCCTTGCCCTAGGCTCCAGGGGAAAAACTGACCAATAACTGTGCTGATTTCCAAAGGTCTTTAGTCCTATCCAGGTAAAACCTGAGCTGTCAGTGCACATCAAGAGAATGTAGGATTCTTTCACCTCTATTTCGAGGATTAGGAAAGAAGGTAGGAAGGTGCATGGACTGATTAAGAGTCAGGCTAGAAACCACCTTAGGCATAAAGGAGGGGTTGGTTCTCAGAGAGATTCCACCTGCATGGAAAATAAGAAAAGGCTCCACAGCCATCAAAGCTTGCAGCTCTGAAACCCTCCTTGCTGAAGTTATAGCCAAGAGGAAAGCAGTCTTCCAAGAGAGAAACTTTAAATCTGCAGTGGCAGCTAGCTCAAAAGGAGGAAGAGTGAGTTTCTCTAGAACAAAAGAGTAGGTGCCCTTCTGGGAGGTTTTAAGTTGCAAGCACCTCTGAGAAACATTTTCATCAGGGGATGAGAGAAAATGGGCTGCTCAAAAGAACAATGAGCAGAAATGGCTGAAGCATGGATCTTGATAGAGGAAAAAGAAAGACCACCCTGAAGCAAATCAGCCAGGTATTCCAGAATCAGAGGAAGGGTAGGCTGAGAAGAAGATTCTCCTCTAGCCTGCATCCAATGAGAGAATCTTTCCCATTTGCCAGCGCAGGACTTCCTAGGTACTAGGCCTCCTGGCCTCCCTCAGCACGCCAACCACCTGCTGGGAAAGGGAAGAAAAAAAGGATGGAGTCATACAATGAGCCATGCTGCCAAATGGAGAGACTGAAGATGAGGATGTAGAATGTTTCCCTCTTCCTGAACCAAAAGATCTGGCTTAACAGGAACATGCCAAGGAGGAAATTGGGAGAGAATGCGAAGCAGTGGATACCAATGCTATCTGGGCCAGTCCGGAGCTATGAGAACAGTCCTTGGTCGTTCGTCCCTGATCTTCAATACTACTCTGGGAAGAAGAGGAAGAGGAGGGAAGGCATAAACAGACAGCAGCTTCCAAGGGAAGGACAGAGCATCCACTTTCCATGCTCTGCTGTGATGCTGATTGGTGCAAAAAAGAGGTAGAAGATGGTTGTCTGGAGAGGAGAAAAGATCCACCTGAGGTGCGCCCCAACGTTGAATGATGCTGTAAAAAACTGCTCTGTTCAGCTGCCACTCGTGAGGATCCAGGGTCTGTCTGCTGAACTGGTCTGCCAAAACATTGAGCCTTCCTGGAAGAAAATGAGCTAGGAGATGCAGGCCCAGGGATGCTGCTATGGACCAAAGATTCATGCTCTGCTTGCACAGGGGGTAAGAATGAGTCCCTCCCTGCTTGTTGATGTACCACATGCCTGTGGTGTTATCTGTTCTGATGAGCAGGTTCCCTGGAGAAAGATGATGCTTGAAAGCTAACCTACTCCTTCAAATTTATGTGCAGGTGCATCTGTTGTGCATTCCCAATGTCCCTGTATGTATCTGCCATCCAGGTGAGCTCCCCAGGTGTAGTCTGATGCGTCTGTGGTAAGAACTTGAGTGGCAAGGGGCAAAAAGGTATGCCTTTGTTTTGTAGACAGGCTGTCGCCCACCATATAAACTCTGCAGACATGGAAGCAGAAGAATTATCATATCCAGGTCCTGTGTGTGTTGACAACAAATGTTCTTGAGGTACCATTGCAATTTCCTCATATGCAGTCTTGCATATGGAATCATGAGAATGCAAGAGGCCATGAATCCCAGAGCTTGCAGGTATTTCCTTGCAGGGAGCTGAGACAGGCTTGCCAAGTCCTTGAGGTAAACTGAGAGTTGTCTGCTTCTCCTGGGTGAGATATGTCATCTGGGTGGCTGTGTTCAGACTTGCTCCCAGGAATGTTATCTCCTTGGATGGCACCATTTTTGATTTTTCCTCTTTGAGAGTGTAACCCAGGGAAGAGAGAAGAGTCTTTACAAATTCTAGATCCTTTAACAGCTGTTCCTGAGAATTTGCTTGAATTAGACAGTCGTCCAAGTATGGCTAAATCTGAATTTTCTTCTGCCTGCAAAAAGCAATGACTGGAGCCAGGCACTTTGTGAAAACTCTGGGAGCAGTCGATAAGCCAAAGGGCAGCGCAGAGAATTGATAATGTTGCTTGCCCACCCTGAAACAAAGGTATTGCCTGCAACCTTCCATGGTACGGATGTGCAGATAAGCTTCTTTGAGATCCAAAGTTACCAGCCAAGAATCCTTTTCTAACATTGGCAGCAACTGATGCAGAGTGAGCATTTTGAAATTACCAAGAAAGAGTTCAGGATGGATAGATCTAGGATATGACGCCAGGTGCCTTCTTTTTTGGAACTAGGAAAAGTCTGGAATAGAAACCCTGGCCTACCCGCAGAACAGGAACTGATTCTATTGCTCCAGATGTAACAGAGACAAAATTTGTTTTTCTACTTCGGCCCTTTGGTTTGGAGGAATGTCCAGGAATCCTTTGGGTACCGGAAAGGTGTGGAAAGAAAACTTGTGTCCTAGGGATACAGTTCTGAGTACCCATTTGTTGTTCGTGATGGTGGCCCAGACATTTGGAAAAAAGGCCAACCTTCCCCCTAAAAGACTCTCCGGGCAGGCAAGAACAGGCAGAAGTTGGACAGAGTCATTGAGAATTTTTGAATTGAGATGCAGGCTTAGAACCTCCCGTCTTGGAAGAGGAAGCCTGCCAACACTTAGACCTTTGAGGGGTAGCCACCTGCCCCCTAGAAGATTTGTAACCTCTAGTCCTAGAACAGTTCTGTCTGCTGGTATCAGGAAACATCCAACTCTTAGAAGGGTAATTCCTGCTAAAGCGAGGAGGTTGAACTAGCAGAACGTCTTTAACTTTTTGCATAGACTTGGCCTTATCCTCCATCTTCTTGAGCACTTCCTCTGCTTTGCTGCCAAAAAGACTGTCCTTATGCGAAGGTACATCTAAAAGCTTAGCCTTGACAGGCTCTGGTAAGGGCTGTTCCCTGAGCCAAGTGTGCCTTCTAATAACAGATCCAGTAGTTGTAGCCCTGCAGGAGGCTTCTAGAATATCAAAACCACAATGTAATGAATGTTTATTAACAAGACTGGCAGAATTCAGCAAATCCTGCATATCCTTACTCTCTGCCAACAGAGGCACACTTGCTATCCTAGACTTAATAGCTTCCAAGGTGTGCTGCTGGTACTTCAGCATATGAAAAAGACAATCAGTAGACCTAATAGCAAGAGTGGCAGAGGTATAAACTTTTTTACCCCACCTATCTAGGTTCCTAGATTCCCTGTCAGAAGGGAAGGAACAGGATTTTTGGTAACAGTGGCCTTAACTCCTTTAGGGCCTTGAGAAATAACCTCTGGATCAGCCAATGGATTCCTGAAAAGAAACAAATGAGAATCAGGGACTCTATAGTACCTGTCAGGTTTCCTGGGAGCAGGAGGAACTGAATTTGGAGTCAAGGAATTTTCCAGAAAAACATCATCAACCACTTCCAACACTGGGGGAATAGCCAGAGGCTTATGCTGAGGCAAATCCAAAAACTCCCTAATCCTCTTCTTAGATTGGGGCTAATCTTGACTTTCCCATTTAAAATTCTCCCTGAAAGTATTCAAAGTATTACCAAAAGAGAAATCCACTGGAGGAGAAGCAGAAGGGATGGACTCCCCTGCATCTGAACCCTCAAAAGGAGAAAGAAACCTGAGAAACTTCCTCTTCATCAGCAGAAATGCTAGAAGTATCAGAACCAGAAAAAGACAAAGCCTCAGAAGATACATCCCTACCCCTTTTAGAAGGAGGAGTCTGTGAACCCCTAATAAGGGTCAAAAGGTCATTAGCCATTTTTACCATTTGGGATTGAGGGGAACAAGAAGAAACTGGAGCCTGCTTTTTCACAGGCTTAGGAATGGAAGATTTACCTGCAAGTCTGAAGGACTCGGGAGGCCTGGCAACTGCCGAAGTTGCAGCAGAGGTCATCAGTATGAGCTTGCTGTCTGAACGAAGAATTGAGGCCTCTGACACCAGAGTCAGCTTAGCAGCTCTGGATCCAGATGAAAAGACGACAGGCGAAAGATCAGAAGGCAAAATGGAAGCTGGAGGCCTGGGGGCATCTGAAATGGTTTCAACCAAGGCCTGTGGTTGAAAATCTGTGGGCTGCAGGGGCTGCAAAGGTGCCTCATTGGCTACCACATGACTGACGACCAACTTAACATCATCCGAGGACTTGACTCTCTGAAGCCTGTTGCAGTCCTTATCCTTACACTTCTTGGGGATATTCGAAGCCTGAAGACCAGCGGACGCCATACCGACAAACTTAAGCCAAACTCCAAAATGTTTAGCTAAAAGCTTAGCCCGACGACAAATAGTAAGTGGATTAAAGGAAGCACAGATATCACAATTAGGAACGTCGTGGTCAAGGCCTAAACAAATAATACAATAGGAATGAAAATCTCTATGGGGAATCTGCTTTCCACAGGTTAACATTATTAACCTTTTCTGACATTCGTTAAGGCAAGAAAAGAGGATCCACAATGGGGTACTTAGCTGTAGTTGACTTCAACTTTGCAGTCGGAAACCAAAAAAAAGGTAAACTGCCGACCGGCACTTGTGCAAGAAATGCTTCTGCTTTGGGCTCCGCGGCAAGGAAGACCGAGGAACTGACGTCGGCTGCCTCCTTTTGTATCGGACATCCTTTACAACTGATGACAGCCGATGTCATTTTTACTTACCTTTGGTATTCTGGCCGATCGAGGGCTACTGGGAGCTAGATAACTCATTGGTTAGGACTGCAACAGTGAAACACGATGAACATCTGACCAAAAATCTGGACACTTATTAACATAAAAGTTGCATATATAATTATGTAATCCCACCCACTCCGATGGAATTGTGGCATACCAACATTCAAAATGCAAACTGAAGAACAGACAAAATATAAACTCCACAAAAGTAAACCAGAATAATAGTGTTTTACTTATATTAACATTTGAAGTTATATCAAACTTTGAACTTGTACAAATCTGAAATGCAATTTTCTTTTATAAAAATACAATTAACGGCTACACTAATATTAAATAACACCACTAATTGTAACAAAATTACAAATTATTAACTAATTATCCAGCATTCATCTGCCTGTCCAGCACTAAAAAAACATTTTATACAATTATGTTCCCAGTCGGTCAGTGCAATACAGTAACCAAAAACTCCTGTCTGTCTACAAACCTAGCAAATCTGCTGGGCATTGTCTGTACTGATGCAAGGTCTGGAACTCCTCCTTACCTGTATCCATCAGGTCTCTACCTTCCCTCCCTTCTTTCAAAACCACTATAAAAGACTTCCTAGCAAAATTCTAGCTCTGTTCTTGCTCAAAACCAGGATAAACTACATCCCTTAATGTGAAGAAGTACCGTTTCATTCCTTATACCTCTTTACTCTCCCTTCTTTACTTAATTCATTACTGCTATGCTCTGAAGTACACTCTCCATCCATGTGAAGCAGAGCCCTTCATTAATCCTATTTAAGCACAATGTGGACCACTGAATGGGAAATCAGAAATTCATCCCTGGCCCAACACCTACATCTCTGATGAACAGAGGCAGACATTAAGTCATGCCCTAAATAATATACTCCTCTTAAATAACCTCTAAGGCAAAATAATTTGTGGGATGTATTTAGGTTGCATGGTTAGGCTTACAACGGCCTCAGTGATCATCATCCTAATATACACCTAAGATAAGAGAAGTATGCATGAAGACTGTATATTATGTTTCCCAATAATTCCATTGGCAAGGGGGAGATGGTGTCCTCTTAAACCTTACTATGCCTTCTAAAACTAGCCAAGAATGATTAGGGTATCCCACCCCTTACAGATGGAATTAAAAGACAAATTTTGACTTGAATTTTAGCTCTGTCCCTCTTTATCCCTCCTAAAACTGTTGACTTTTGCTCCCTTTGGCATTGTAGACAGTATCCATAACTGTGGAAAAAGTGTGTATAAACAAAAGTCTTCTTCTTTCAGCTGCTCCCATTAGGGGTCACCAAAGCGAATCATCTGTTTCCATTTCTTCCTGTCCTCTGCATCTTGCTCTGTCACACCAACCACCTGCATGTCCTCTCTCACCACATCCATAAACCTTATCTTAGGCCTTCCTCTTTTCCTGTTACCTGGCAGCTTCATCCTTAGTATCTTTTTCCCAATATACTCTGTATCCCTCCTCAGCACATGTCCAAACCAACGTAATCTTGCCTCTCCGGCTTTGTCTCAGAACTTCCAACCTGGGCTGACCCTCTAATATACTTATTCCTAATCCTGTCCAGCCACGTCACACCCATTGCAAATATTAACATCTTTAACTCTGCCACGTCCAGCTCTGACTCCTGCCTTTTTATCAATGCCACTGTCTCCAACCCATATAACATAGACTACCCTCTTGTAGACCTTCCCTTTCACTCTTACTAGTACTCGTCTGTCATAAATTACTCCTGACACTCTTCTCCACCCACTCCATCCTGCCTGTACTCTCTTCTTCACCTCTTTTCCACACTCACTATTACTCTGAACTGTTGATCCCAAGTATTTAAACTCATCCACCTTTGCCACCTGTACTCCCTGCATCCTCACCATTCCTCTATCCTCCCTCTCATTCACACACATATATTCTGTCTTAGTCCTGCTGAGCTTCATTCCTCTTCTCTCTAGAGCATATCTCCCCCTCTCCAGGGTCTCCTCCACCTGTTCCCTACTCTCACTACAGATCACAATGTCATCTGCAAACATCATAGTCCACAAGGACTCCTGTCTGATCTCGTATGTCAACCTGTCCATCACCATTGCAAATAAGAAAGGGCTCAGAGCTGATCCTTGATGTAATCCCACCTCCTCCTTGAACACATC
This sequence comes from Protopterus annectens, assembly GCF_019279795.1. Taxonomy (NCBI): domain Eukaryota; kingdom Metazoa; phylum Chordata; order Ceratodontiformes; family Protopteridae; genus Protopterus; species Protopterus annectens. Next base: position 349,325,390 of record NC_056746.1, on the reverse strand, counting down.
CATCAATCCCACAGCAGACCTCACTGCTGTCACACTACCCTCATACATATCCTGTACCACTCTTACATACTTCTCTGACACTCCCGACTTCCTCATACAATACCACAACTCCTCTCTAGGCACCCTGTCATATGCTTTCTCTAAGTCCACAAAGACACAATGCAACTCCTTCTGACCTTCTCTGTACTTCTCCATCAACAATCTCGGAGCAAACATCGCTTCTGTAGTGCTCTTTCCTGGCATGAAACCATACTGCTGATCACTAATCATCACTTCCCTTCTTAACCTAGCTTCCACTACTCTTTCCCATAACTTCATGCTGTGACTGATCAATTTAATCCCTCTGTAGTTACTACAGTTCTGCACATCACCCTTATTCTTAAAAATCGGTACCAAAACACTTTTGCTCCATTCCTCAGGCATCCTCTCACTTACCAAGATTTCATTAAACAATCTAGTTAAAAACTCCACTGCCATTTCACCTAAACACCACCATGCTTCCACAGCTGTGTCATCTGGACCAACAGCCTTTCCATTCCATTCGTCATCCTCTTCATAGCTATCCTTACTTCCTCCTTGCTAATCCACTGCACTTCATGATTCACTATTCACACATCATCCAGCCTTCTCTCCCTCTCATTCTCTTCATTCATCAGCCCATCAAAGTACTCTTTCCATCTGCTCAACACACTCTCCTCGCTTGTCAGTATGTTTCCCTCATTATCCTTTATCACCCTTACCTGCTGCACATCTTTACTAGCTCAGTCCCTCTGTCTAGCCAATCGGTACAGGTCCTTTTCTCCCTCCTTAGCCTCCAATCTTTCATACAACTCTTCATACACCTTATCCTTAGCCTTCGCCACCTTGTATAAACAAAAGTGCAGTTATTAAAAATGAATATGCCTGCATCTTTATTTCTACCATGCTTCTTTAAATGAACATTCAGAATCTCAGATGCAAAAAAAAAAAAAAAAGTTTTATGTAAATTAAACTATTTGTCATAATCAGCATGCACATCATACCCCTCAACCTGGAAACATCAAAAACCTGGACAAGGCCCATAAAAAATAGGTACAAATCTGTACGCTGTTTAACATCTAATTTGCATACATAATTACATAACCACACCCTCTCCAATGGGAATTGTGGGATACTAATTTTCAAACGCAAACTGAAGAACTGACAACCAAAATATGGCACCAGAATCCCCCTGCAGCCATTCCAATGTCCCATTAACTGGCTATTTCGTCCCATTTACCATAAACACTAATGTGTGCATACTACTTTACTTCTATAATGATTATTTGGATTTTATTTTTTACACTTTACAGCACAACAATGCAGAAACACTTATAGACATCTGGTAAACAAAGCAATACTGTCTCACAATGAAAATAGACTTGGCATTAAAACTTCTCTGCCCTTGAAACTCACATTCATTGAAACAACACTGAAACCCACACCACATCCAAAGAAAATGCATCTGGCCAGTGGTAGATAAAGATTACCTTTGGGCTGTTTTCAAATCAGTGGCCCCTTGCACACAAAACAAGAAACATACATGTGTTGTTTTCTTTGATATACCTTCCTGACTTTATTAAATTATATTCATTGTATAATACAACACACTTGTTAGAGCGCAGTTTAAATTTATTGTTTGAAGTTGCATTTTTCCAGTAGGCTGTACTGAAGGCAATGAAACAAAATGCATGAACCAATAATGATAAAACTGCCCAATTCAGAACATTTTCATCATAAACGTTTACTTCCACATCCACACTATAAATAGAATGACAGTAGTGTAAGCCATAGGCATCTTACACAGCATCTCGCACTTATTTTCAATTTCATTTTTTTTTGGGGGGGGGGGGCAAAAGGTCAAAAACCAGGGACACATTTTAAACATCGCTTGTATAATTTTGTAAAGTTGCTAGAATAAAATGTTGTGTTACCACCATGCATTTCACTGGCACGTTTTGAATCCAGGATCATATACACTACAGCCAGAGCAACATACCACTATGTCAAGTCAGCAGCTTCCTGAAAAATAGGAAGACTGAAACTTAATGGCTATCATTTAGTGAATTCATTTCTCACTTCTCACCATAGCTCTCAACCTCTTAGCACAAAAACCCTGGACAAACAAGGCCAATAATGGGAGAATACAAATTCAGTTCTCACTTCTCACCATAGCTCTCAATTCTTAGCACAAAAAAATGGACAAAGCTCACAAGTGGTGGGGGCTAGGGACTTACCAGGGACACATTTAAACGTTGCTTCTGTATAATTTTGTAAAGTTGCTAGAATAAAATGTGTTACCACCATGTATTTCACTAGCAAGTTTTGAGCCCTGGACCCTATGCACTACAGTCAGAGCAACATATTACTATGCCAAATCAGCAGCTTTCTTAAAAAAAAGAAAAAAAGGAAGTCTGAAACTTAATGGCTATCATTTAGTGAATTCATTTCTCACCACAATTCTCAACCTCTTAGCACAAAAAAAAACCTGGGCAAAGTTCACAAGTGGTGGTGGCTAGGAAACAGAGTTTTACACCTACTTGTGAACTACTTAAAAAGCTGATATGCCTCATTTTTGGCATTTCTCACACATTTTATATCACTTAACTATATACTACTGGAAGGCTGAGACTAGAATGTATGCACTATGCTGGACTTGAAAAGGTTTGTTTACACACCAGTAGATGCTAACTGATGCCACATCTTAATATCAAGTTTTTGCTGGCTGCATTCACTCTTCACTTTTGTGTTTCTGTCACTCAAAATGACCATAGCTAAAGTACTTTGCTAAACAGGATTTTGAATGCTAATTTATTTTTGTGATCATCAAGCTAATCTGCTATTCACTGTAACCGAGTACATAATATTTTTTAATACTTTCTAGTTACTCTTATGAGATACTGAGAATGTTAACACATAGCCAATGAGGACTATCACTTGTAAGGCAGCTCTTTCTTGCATTGAACTCGCATTCCCTCTTGGCACCTAATGATGTTTCTCTTCTATTTTTTTTAATAAGTACACTGATAGAAATATGATGTGCTAAGTGATGATGCTACCAGAAAATGTTTTGTACTGTCTTTTGTGATGCTGTGTACTACACATAGTCTTTTACTACAAGGTGAGAAACTTCACTATTTACTAAACTGATCCTATTCTCTAAGAGTGGTGGGTTAAGGCTGACAGGAGTACTGAGGTTTCTCTCCAACACACACACACACACACACACACACACACACACACACACACACACACACACACACACACACACACGTACTTCTAAATAAAAGTCGAGCAAACTCCTCCTAACTCAATTGTCTTCCTTCTTCTAAATAACACAGCGAGCAAACTCAAATCCCCACAGCGAGCTTCTTCTAAATAAAATCCCACACTTCTTGTAACTCATTTCCTTCTCTGGTGACACAGCGAGCAAACTCAAATCCCCACAGCGAGAGCGAGATTCTTCTAAATAAAATCCCCAGAATCCTCGTAACTCCTTTCCGGCTCTGGTGACTCCCGCTCGCAAAAGCATTTGAACCAGAGCCGGAAATATCTACTACGTATGTGCGCGGAGCATTCTGACAGGCTGGTGGTGTTGACGTCATTGTGCACGTGATGACGTCAGCACACGAAGAACAAAAATAAAAAAAAAATAAAATAAAAGTGCGAATAAATCGGAAATGAAGGGGTGCCACCCGTGAATTGTGGCACCCCATTATTTGGACCCAAAAACTTGGTAAAAACCGAGGAATTTGGGACAGTTGAGAGGTATGATGCACATTCACTATTGGAAGCTAATCACTCTAAGGTGCCTCAAATCAATATTATTTAATTTCATTCACGTTTTCCCAGTGTGCGCTCTACAATTTACAAACAATTTTTTTTCAAATACCTTTGCCATTTAATACAAAAAGCTGTGGGGGTCCTACAGAACTGACAGCTCAGTTCATCTCAATTCTTCCTCCTCTTGTCTTAAACCCAGAGCTGAGCTTCTATCACTCTGCAGTGTATAATGTAAATTCTAGAATGTCTTCACACTTACAGTGGGATTTCTCATACCCTCTCTTAATATACTGTGTCCCTTTCTCCAGCCCAGATTAAGCCTGTTTCGTCAGCTGTGTTGTCACAGACACTGGTCAACAGTGGAAGAAGCTCTACAGTCTACAAAGTCCAGCGAAGCATTGCAGTTAACTCTCTCATAAACGTCTACCACTATCTATTGCACTTTCCAAGCAAATATGAGCAATGTCCCAAGGTCTGAAATACAAACCTTACCATCCCCTCCAAACAGGAATATTTGCTCAAGGCTATCATGAGACAACACTGAGATGTCACCCAATCTCCTTCTCCATCTTTCTTTAAGTCTGTCCTTCTCACATATCTTAAAACAATACAATGTGTACAAATCACATCACCGTTTCTTTTTTGGCTCTAAAGTATACATGTTCGTCATTCAAAGTCTCTGCCCAAATCTGAAAAACTCCAAGGATCACTATTTTGACAACTGCCAGTTACATGTTCCATGCCAGATTAAAAAAAAACATCACCTCCATTGCTTCTATCAAAGTACACAATACTCCAGAGGTGGCCCCATCATTGTCCTATACAATGAAAGGGATAAAAACCTCATCACCTGTTGAACTCTCTCCTTGTACCTCATTATCTTTGTAGCCCCTGCCACTGTCCTTTCATAAAGCTCACTGTGGCTCAACTTAGAGACGATTATCCCCAACATTTTTTTCCTGTTTCCTGTTTAAAGTCATCCACACTACTGTACAATTTACTTGTACTTCTCTGTTCAAAGGATACAACCTAGCTTTGCATTTCTTTAAACACCATCTGTCATCAGTCTGAACACAATGTGAACTACACACCTTAATTTTACTGTCAAAAATTACACTAAAATCAGTCATAATACAAATCTTACCCATAAAAAAGCACCACAGTTCATGTGTGTGTGTGTGTGTGTGTGTGTTCATCATACCTCTCAACCTCTTAGATCAAGGAATCTGGAAAAAAACAAAATTAATGGGGGGATAAATGCCCAATAGGGACAATTGTTATGGCTCTAACAAACTTTAGTTGAGAGAATAATAGGTTTTGCATTAGCATGAATTTTCTGAGGGGTATGATGTCTGAATCTCAAATGTCTGTCATTACTTTCTGTCTTCAGTCTTTAATAACTTGTATAAGTTGCCAGCAGTTTCCTAGAAAACCACAATTTTATGAAAAACAGACCAAAAATATGAGGCAAAAATCTGGACAGTGCAAAAATCCATATATTTGAGAGGTATGCAAAACTGTTTTCTTACTGAAATTACCTCAGATTTGCCACAATCACAAAATAGGAAAATGCAGGAAGGAAAGAACGAACACCACGGACAGTAGACAACGACAATGACCGTATTTTAATACCACTGGTATAACCTCAAATATTTGTTGTTGTATTTCACAAAGAGATGCAAGATTCTGTACCATAATTAACCATTACACCTACGGCTGATAAGACTTTTTTTCCCCATGGCTTTGACAGTCAGCTGTGGAATGCCATTTGGTATTATTAACAATGCACATTAACACACTATACAGCAGAATAAATTGCGGCTAGATCAATGGGAACACAACTCATCAAGCACGAGTCTGTTAAAATAGTCTCTGTTTAAAGCAAATTAAGATGTGGTCAACAAGCCAACAGATAACATGACAGGTATAAATGTGCAACTTTTTTTCCCCAACGATACGTCAACTGTCTGCTTAACAGCTTATCTAGCAAATGAGGTCATGATTTATTGACACACCCTGCAATAACTAGAGGATTCATATTTACAAAGTGCTAGGGTGTAGTATACTCCGTTTACATACTAAACCTATCCTCAAGACTTGCTACTATCATCAGAAGGTCTGAGCCTTCCTTTAACCTCTGAAGCAAGATCACGCCCAGTACTAGATCTTTGACAGCTCTTTCTCCTTGTTTTTGTGCTGAACTACAGAAATGCATTGTAAAGTGACTAAGGAAACAAATGTATATATAAGTTTAATTTACTCAAAACAGGTTTTTCACAAACATATATTTTCTGAATGATAATAAGTATTAAACTGTGAAAGTCTAGCATTGCTGACTGTTTATAATCATCCATAATTTACCAGAAAACCAAAAAGTTTTGGAGAGGCTGGATAAACTATAAAGGACAATTGGGAGGGTGTGTCCCAATCTCAACTGTTCAATGTTTCATACATTAATGCCAATATTAGCGTTGCATAGCATAGTTTGACAGATATGTAACCTAAACCTTGTGAACCTACTGTTCATTTCATGCCATCCTAATTCAACTAGACAGTTCCTCAAAATGTATATTTTAACGGAATGCAGAGCATTTAAACTGCAAAATAGCAAGCTCTGATGATGTATCTTAAAAATGCATTACAGCACAACTTTACATTGACAGCTTTCGGAAAATAAAACTCATTGTTTTAGAATAGATGGGATGCTGGGCATTCACTGTTAACATGAAAGTAACTTCCAAAACAATACCTGGTATGCTTTTTGGGCATATGAGCCCAAAAATCCACTCAAGCCATTTTTTCCAAACAAGCCCACTGATTGTGTTATCTCTAATAATTAACCCAAAGCGAATCCATTCCCTGTTTGACTTCCACAATACTCCTTACAGTGGACGTGTCCCACAATTGTGTCCTATTACCTCTTAATCCAAATTTGCAACATATACTACTAGTAGACTTCACTTAAGCCATGACGGTTACTGTAAAAAACTTATTTGCGTGAACTCTCATCCATATATTTAATAGAGCTGACAGCATATAATTAAAAAAGAAGTTATGTACTCACCATAACGTTCCATCTGAGTAGGTAACTTCATTTGTCTGCAACCTGTGGGTATCGGATCTGTCCTCGGATCTGAGCCGGCAGCTTTACCTAGCTAAAAGATCCGAGCTCCTAGCTCCTCCCCCTACCCATAATCCCCTGCTACACATCCCCCATCCTCAGATCGAGTTTGCCTATAAAGACTCCACAAGACCCTCGAAAGAGGCCAGTAACCTTCTGCCTAACAGCATGAGCAATCCTATCCCATGGTTAAGAAGCACAAAACTGGTTAGGGGGAATGGAGGGGGGGGGTCGGTTGCAGACAAATGAAGTTACCTACACAGATGGAACGTTATGGTGAGTACATAACTTTTTTATCTGAAGTAGTTAACTTCATTTGGTCTGCAACCTGTAGGACATAGTCCCCAGCTACCTAGAAGCCTTGGGCGGCCCTCAAGGAAGAATATTCCGGAGCACCGCGGAGCCAAAGGAAGCCCTACTCCTGGATATCATATCCAATTTATAATGGGAAATGAATGTATGAGAGGAGGAACCAAGTAGCTGCTGAATATATGTCGTCTATAGGGACTCTAGACCAGAACACTGCAGAGGTAGCTATGGATCTGGTTGAATGAGCATGGATTCCCACAGGTACTGGTTTGTTTGAAGCTAAACAGGCCTGAATGATGCATTGTGAAATCCAGTTGGCTAAAGTAACTTTGGTAATAGGTTTACCTACAGAAGACTTGGCAAAGGGCACAAACAATTGATCAGATTTGCGGTTGGTTGCTGTCCTGTGCAAATAAAAATGCAGTTGTCTATGTACATCCAATTTGTGTAATGTGTATTCCCCTTTGTTCTGGAAATTGGGGAAAAACACTGGCAGATTAATAGACTGATTAATATTCGACTCAGAGGCTACTTTAGAGAGGAAGGAAGGATTAGTCCTGAGAGAAACTCTGTCCTTATGAAATATTAGGTAAGGGGGTTTCATACAGAGGGCTAGAAGCTCAGACACTCTCCTGGCTGAAGTTATTGCAATTAGGAAGGCTGTTTTCCAAGATAAAAATTTTAACTGAACAGAAGCAGCCGGTTCGAAAGGAGGGCCCGTCAAAGCCTGTAGGACCAATGTTAAGTCCCATGGTGGGACCGCAGACTTAACTGGCGGTTTTAACAGAAAGGCATCTTTTAAAAAAGTTTTGCAAATCCTGGTGGAAGCCAGTGATCCTACATCATCCCCAACATAAAAATGAGAGATGGCTGCCAACTGTACTTTAACCGTAGATGCACTGGCTCCCTGATGAAAGATATGGGACAGAAAATCAAGAATCGCAGGAATAGGGACAGTAAAGGGGTCTAAGCCCCTGTCTTTGGCCCAGATGGAAAAACGTTTACATTTACTACTGTAGATTTTTCTGGTAGGTTTGTGTGCTGCTACCAGAATAGCTTTCACTGGTGATGAGATACCGGGAGTCCTTGCTATCAGCGGAACTGGATCAACCAAGCCGGGAGCTTAAGGTCGCCCAGGTTTGGAGGTTGTAATCCCGCAGGATGAGAAATTAGATCCAGAATGGGATCTAAGATCCAAGGAGGAACTACACTGTGAGACCGCAGGTAAGGGAACCTGATCTGGCGAGGCCAGAATGGGGCTATGAGGATTATCTTGCTCCCCAGCCGATGGGCTTTCTGCAGGAACTTTGTCATGAGCGGAAGCAGGGGATAAGCATAAAGGAGACCAGGGGGCCAAGCATGAACCACAGCGTCTCTGGGGCTCTCCCCTATTGGGGGAATTAGTGAGAAAAATTCACTGCACTTTGTGTTTGACGGAGAAGCAAAAAGATCGCAGCAAGGTAGACCCCATTTGAGGAAGATTTGTTTCGCTACTAACGGGTTTAGAGACCACTCATACGATGTGAGGATCAAGAGACTTAGCTTGTCCGCAAGGATGTTGGTCTGGCCTGGAATGTGCGTTGCTACCAGAAAACGGTTGGTGGAGATCGCCCATTCCCAAACTCTCATAGCCTCTCGGCAAAAGGGATAAGATCTGGTTCCTCCTTGTTTGTTGATGTACCAGACTACAGCCATGTTGTCTGTCTGAATTGCAATAGTTCCTGGAGGAAGAAGGTCTTGTAGGGCTTGCAATGCCAGAAGCACAGCCCTCATCTCCAGAACACTGATATGCTGAATGGTCTCTGAGGGAGTCCATGTGCCTTGGATGGTTCTGCCCATAGTGTTCCCCCCCCCCCCCACCCGAGGCATGAAGCGTCCGTGGTCAACGTGGCTTGGGGCTGAGGCATGACAAACGGTCTCCCCTCTCGCAGCTCCTGAGAGGGAAGCCACCAAAGAAGGGAGTCCTTGCAAACCCTGCTCAAGGGAATCGGGTATTCAAGGGGTGCAGTAAAAGTGACCATTGGACCTGAAGAGTCCACTGAAGAATTCTCATGCGCAGTCGTGCAAAGGGCGACAGACCGATGGCTGCCACCATGGAGCCCAAAGCTCTCAGGACTAATTCCGCAGGTGGGGCTGGGGATTGGAGAATTGCCAAAACATGAAGAGACAAACTGTGCAACCTGTCTGTTGTTAGAAAGGCCTTGGAGTGGCATGTATCTGTCTTGACCCCTATAAATTCCAGAACCTGCACTGGATGAAGGATTGATTTTTGAAGGTTTACAGTAATACCCAGATGCTGAGTAAGAGCCAGGGTATAATCCCTGGCAGAGCAGAGCTGATGCCTTGTGGAGGCGGTGAGGAGCCAGTCGTCCAGGTACAGAAAGACCCGAATGCCCTGAAGTCTCAGGTGGTGAACACACTGGGGGCTGAGGTGAGGCCGAACGGAAGAGCCCTGAACTGATAGTGACTGGCTCCCAGCCGAAAGCAGAGGAATCTCCTGGATCGCCTGTCCATTAGAATGTGGTAGTACGTATCCTTGAGGTCTATGGAGCACATCCAGTCGTTCTCCCGTAGGAAGGGGAGAATAGATTGCAGAGTGACCATCCGGAATTTCTCTTTGGGGATGAACAGGTTTAGAGATGAGAGGTCTAGGATAGGCCTCAGGTCCCCCGTCTTTTTTGGCACTAAAAAGAACCTGGAGTAATTTCCCAATCCGGACTGGCCTAGGGGGACATGCTGGATGGCTCTTTTTTCTAATAACTTCGAAATTTCTTAAGCTGCCACCTCCTTTTGATCAGGTGGGACATCGGGGAGGTGTTTCAAAGGAGGGGGGAGACTCAGAAAGGGAATGGAATAACCTCTGGATATAATTCGGAGCACCTACCAATCAGTAGTAATGGACTCCCAAGTTTGGAGGTGCTCCGACAGACGCCCCCCCGACTGCCTCTAGAGAGGGACAGTTGGGTAAGCCCTCAGGGCTGTTGCGCGGGCCTCTCCGAGAAAGGTTCTCGAGACCAGAGATTCCTCAGCCCCCCTCTGCCTCTGGGCCGGCGTCCACCTTGTCCTCCTCTGCCTCTGAAGGATGAGGGGTCCGAAGCGGGACGGGACTGCTGTGATTTCCGGAACCACATCTTCTTTTGTCCCCTCTGGTTCTTCGAGAAGGACCGTTGGGGGTTAGAGAAGCGGATCCCGATGGCAGATAGCGTCTTCCCATCTTTCTAGCTTTGGACCAGCGTGTCGCGGACAGTCTTGCCAAAGAGCATAGAACCATCAAAGGGCGTGTTCACGAAGGATGCCTTGAAGGGTTCTGCAAAATCGCAAAGGCGGAGCCAGGCATGGCGCTGCAGAGCGATGCCTGCTCTGCTGGCTCTAGCCGCTCCCTCCGTGGCATGGGAGAGTAGCCACATAGATGTGTTAGTAATAGATTTCAGAGTGTCCATGCGAGCCGAAAAGGTGCGTTTGTCCTCAGCCGCCATGGACTCCAGGGGGGCTACAACGTATTCCTTAATCAGGTCTCATTGGAGTCTGATGATGTGTGCCATATAGTTCAGCGCCCTTACAGAGAAGGTAGCTGAAGCAAACATCTGCTTTCCAATGCGGTCCAATGCCCAAGATTCCTTATCTGGAGGGTGGACCAAAGAACTTTCCTGCGCTAGTTCCTTCTTGGTGGCAGCCGCCACCACCATGGCATCCACTGGAGAAACTTTAGACCATGCCAGCCTATCAGAAGGGAGACTAAGTATCTTGTCTGGCCTTCTGGGAATTGGCTCCACGGTGTCCGGCTCTTTCCAAGCCCTGGTGGTAATTAAGTCCACCAGGGGATCAGCCGGGGGGGACACCCAAGAAGTAGACGGGCCTGCATCAAACGCCTCCAGGAACACAGACTCGTCCGAGGAAGGTTTTTGGGCACACCACCCTCCTCTGATTCATAACATCTCCATGATGTCTCCAAAGGAGACATCCTCAGGGGGTGACCGTGGGGAACCTTCCCCTTCCTCCAAGTCTGTGTCCTCCGTGAGGGACTCAGAGGAGTCCAGGTGCCTCCTTTTGCACTTCCATTTGTGAGGAACATTCTCAGTGGGGCTATCAGAGGAGGGCTCACCCACAGGGTCTTGTTCCTCTAAGGGAACCAACTGGAGCGCCGATGCAGGCTGTCCCTGTGGCCAGATGACGGAGGACAGGCCCAAATGCGCAGGGGTGATGGATGGATCCACAGTCCAGACTGGGGATCTGGAAGTTCTCGAAAGCACCCTCTCCACTACATCAAACGCTGAGAGCGAACCGCTCTCCCCTGGCTCCGAGAGCAGGCCCCTTGGCTCCGATGCAGGGATCGGCATCAGAGCCGAAGTGGTCGAACCCGAGAGGGAAGTGTGCTCCGACCTAAACGGCGCCGAAGACACAGTTCCCCCCACAGATCTGACACTCAGCTCTCGGCCCCGAGAGCTAGGATCCGACACACTCGAGGGCATAGTTGGTGTCACAGTAATTAAGACTGTCGGCGCTGACGGTTCCCCGGGTCCGAAACGGCACAGATCCGAAGACTCTGAAACCCTAAACCGGGTCAGAGAAGGAGCGATCGGGGTAAAGAGAGGTGCTGAGCTCCCCCCGGAGGGGAGTGGAGGCTGGAGCACCCCCATCTGCATTTGAGCCTGCAGGAAACGACGCATCATCCAGTCCAAATCAGCGTCGGTCAAGCTTCTGGTGGATCTGGAGGAGGTTGTAGAGGCGGGCCTGGAGGGCGCCTCGAGGACCTCGAGGGAGACCGGTACTCCTCTTCCGGCTCCGGGGAAAAGCAAGGAGAACGGAGCCGAGAATGAGGAGAACCAGAGGCCCTCTTAGCAGGACTAGTTACCTTCGCTTTCAGGGCTGAGGGATGAGACTCAGCCCGCCTTTTATGCTTGTGCCGGTCCTTATCTCTCCTTTATTCTTTAGAAGAGGAAGAAGAGTCCCCCTTACCCTGAGAAGCAGAGGGAGTTTGAGTCCCCAACAAGGGAGGGGGATTGGAAGGCACGGAAGCCGCAGCCACGACCGGTGCCTTAGAGGGAGAGGAGCAAGAAGAATCCGGGGGCAACAATCCCGCCAGGATAAGCTTGTTCCTCCTATCCCTGATAGCCCGGGGGTTGAAAGCCACACAAACCTGGCAGCTGGTGGATAAATGGGCCACCCCCAGGCAAATAATGCATTGAGTGTGGCCACTGGCTGGGGACAGCTTATGACCACACTCAGTGCATTTAGAAAAAATGGCTTTAGGCCCTTCAGCCATCACACCACACACTCACGCACTAGGGAGAGGGAATGAAACAAAATTTGAAGTAAATTTACCACAAAAAAATACGCTAAATATATTAGTCGATAAAGGGGGCTAAACAAAACACACACACCAAAGAAATTTAGAAAAAAAAAATTTTAAAAGTTTTTTTTCAAACTGGAAATTTCTCACTCATGCCTATGTCTAGAAGCTGCTACAAGCCGCGGCAAGCTAGATCTGAGGATGGGGGATGTGTAGCAGGGGATTATGGGTAGGGGAGGAGCTAGGAGCTCAGATCTTTTAGCTAGGTAAAGCTGCCGGCTCGGATCTGAGAACGGATCTGATACCCACAGGTTGCAGACCAAATGAAGTTAACTACTTCAGATCTACTAGTTCCAGTAGTCTACTCTGAACAGATTAGCTAAAAAGTCATTAACTCTGACTCTGTTTACATTAGTTGTTGTTTGCTTTTCGGCTTTTCCTGGTTAGGGGTCGCCACAGTGGAACTCCGGTCCGCTAATGATTGGCAGCAGATTTATATGGTGCCGAGTTGCCAGCCCGAATGCCCAACCTTCAGCGAAGGCACGCCCATTCACGCATGTCTTTCAGAGGCGACTTGACTGCGGGGAGGACATGCAGACTCCACACAAAAGGCACTCCAACACAAAAGGCACTCCAGCCGAGAATCGAACAGGAGAACCTCCTGCTGTGAGGCAACAACGCTACAGCTGTACCATCACGGCTTACTCTGTTTACATTAGTACTTACCATTTTTTTGTACTCCTGATTTGTGTTGACATGACATCCTCTTTGTTTGGCTGATGCCGCAAGTAGTGGGCAGGCTGCAACCATAAACAACTTTTCTTCTTTTTAAGTTCTCCCAGTGTCAAGCAGACAGGCACTGCCTCACAATGCTGATGTCATCACGCACACTGGTGATGCGTAATGACATGAGTAGTAATGAAAAACTGAAAATAAAAAAGATCGGGATTTCAAGGGGCAACTCAGGAAATTGTGGCACCCCATTATTTTGCCCTCAAAACTGGGAGTTTACCGAGGAATTTGGTATGGTTGAGAGGTATGCCTGTAACTCAGATATTCTTCTAGCAAAAGTAATAGCAACCAAAAATGAGGTTTTCCAGGATAAATACTTAAGTCGCAATTTATACATGGTTCTATTGGGGCATTAATTAGAGATTTTAGCATCAGATTTAAGTCCCAAGGAGTAGACAGATCGTTGTATGGAGGTCTAAGCAATAAGGTTTCTTTCAGAAACGTTTTACAAAGTTTGTGTGACATTAGAGCTGTTTCATTTAGACCATTATGAAAATCTGAAATCAGATCTAGAAGAACCTGTATAGTTGAGGAGGATGCCACCGCATCGAACAGCGATGTTAAAAATTCCAAGACCTTATGAACTGGTGTAGAATATGGGTCAGAGTTGCTGTCTGTAGCCCATTTTGAAAATTTTTGAAACTTGCTGCTGTATAATCGTCAAGTCGAAGGTTTGTAGGAGGCTAGAACAACTTGTTGAACTGGGGCAGTAAGGGTGGTATGCCTGACAATCATTGGAACTGGAGAAGCCATGCAGTGAGATTGAGATTTTGAAGATTCAGATGAATGAGTCCCTCTGAATGGGACAATAGGTCTGGAACTGTGTCAAGTGTCCAAGATTTTTGAATTAAGTGAGGCCACAGAAAGGGAAACCATATCTGTCAAAGCCAGAATAGAGCAATGAGAATTATCCTGTTCTTCGACCTGTTGGTTTTCTTCAAAAACTGGGAAATGAGAGGAATTGGGGGAAAGGCATACAGTATACCAGGGAGCAAATTGGTGACTCCCTTGGAAGGGGGGGGGATCAGGGTTACGTAGCTGCTGCAATTGTTGTTCAGGGGGGATGTAAAGAGATTGCAGCAGGGCTGGCCCCATTGATGGGCTATCCTTTCCGCCATGAAAGGGCTGAGAGTCACTTGTGAGGCATTAGGATGCTCCTGCTCTATTTGTCAGCAGGTACGCTGGAGCTCCCCGGAATAGGCATCGTCATTAGAAAGCAGCCAGATGAAATTGACCATTGTCATTGTCTGAGTGCTTCTTGACAAAGAAGGTAAGATCTGGTTCCCCCTTGTTTGTTGATGCACCAAACCACTGGCATGTTTTCTGTTTGACCGCAATCTTCCCTGAGGGGAGGGTTTTTTGGAATGCTTGCAATGCCAGAAGCACTGCACTAATCTCTAGAACAGTGATGTGCAAATTGGCCTCTAACTGGGACCAAGTGCCTTGGGCTGTCTTTCTCAGATAATGCCCCCCGCCCTATCTAGGATGCGTCCGTGGTCACTATGGCTTGGGGTTGAGGACGGACAAAAGGATGGCCTGATAGAATTTTGTTGGAATGGAGGCACCAACTCAAGTCCTTTTTGCATAAATTGGTGATCCATACTTGATGGGACATTGGTTGGCTCAGTAATGACCATTGTGACACCAAGAGCCATTGTAGAATTTGCATGCAAAACCTCGCAAGGGGAACTAAAGTGATGGTGGCAGCCATAGATCCTAGAGTCTGTAGCACCAGTCTTGCAGTCACTGTTCTGTTGTGAATAATCTGTCTGACTTGTGACTTTTTTCTTTGAAATCTTTCTTGGGGTAGAGGCACGATACAGGTGCTTGTGTCTAACACCGTTCCTATGAACTCTAAATGCTGTGTTGGCTCTAGATGGGATTTTTCATAGTTTACAGTGATCCCCAGCAGCAGATGCCTGGTGGTTGCAGTAATGAGCCAGTCATCTAGGTATGGAAACACCTGGAATCCTTGCAGTCTGAAGTGAACTGTGACCACTCCCATGCATTTGGTGAACACCCTAGGGGCTGTGGTGAGACCAAAGAACATGGCTCTGAACTGATAATGACAGTCTCCCAGCCAGAAGCACAGAAATCTTCTGGAGCATTTGTCTAATTTTATGTGCTAATACGCATCCTGAAGATCTACTGAGCACATCCAATATTTTTTCTCTAAGAACAGGAGAAGAGACTGAATCATTACCATCCGGAATTTGGTTTGTTGAACAGACTTATTCAAGACAATGAGATCCAAAATTGGTCTCCAGTCCCCCATTTTCTTTGGCGCTAAAAAGAATCTTGAGTAAACCCCTGGTGGGACTGCTTGAATGGCTCTTTTGTTGAGCAGGTTTTGAATTTCTAGAACTGCTGCATCCCTGTGAGTGGGTGGAACATCTGGGATTCTCTTTGGTTGTTTGGGATGTTTTGAGAAGGGAATATTGTAACCTCTGGTTATTATCCTCTGCACCCATTTTGTCCATTGTTATGGTTAGCCAGGTAGGTAGGTCATAGGGAAAGTCATCCCCCAACTGCCTCCAGAGGATGGGAACTGGGCCTCCATTTAGGAACGCTGATAGGACTTACCAGGGAAAGAATCCCTGGAACCCTAATTTTGTGGGCCACCTCTTCCTCTACCATGGCGTCTTCTATTATAACTTCCCCCTCTGCCCTGGGGGGGGGGTCATTACCACGTGCATTTTGGAAAGGCCCTTGGGACTTTTTGAACCATAGCTTGCCACTCCTCTGGTTCCTGAAGTAGGGCCGTTGGGTGGAAAAGCATACTCCCATGGCAAAA
This sequence comes from Protopterus annectens, assembly GCF_019279795.1. Classification (NCBI taxonomy): domain Eukaryota; kingdom Metazoa; phylum Chordata; order Ceratodontiformes; family Protopteridae; genus Protopterus; species Protopterus annectens. The sequence continues at coordinate 349,309,283 of NC_056746.1, read as the reverse complement.
AGGGTCTTTCTATCCTTCTCACATCTGGCAAGGGTCTCTTTAACTTTGGGGCCAAAAAGGGATGTTTCATCAAAGGAAGCAATGATGAAGGAAGACTTAAATGGCTCTGCAAACTCACATAAGTGCTTCCAGGTACATCTCCTCATGGCTACACAAGAACTTGCTTGCCCTAGTTGTCCCTTCAGCTGCATGGACAATGAGCCTCATGGACGAATTACATATTGAATCAAGGGTTGCCAGCTAGAAAGCTACTTTAGCCTGAGCCCCTTCAGCTACAGTTCCTGTTAGAGTGTCTGACAGCTCCTTTATCAGATCACTTTGAAGCCTGGTGAAATGTGGCATAAAGTTCAAGGAATTAAGAGCAAAGGTCGATGAATCATGTAAAGGCTTCCCAAATCTATCTATCATCCTAGACTCCTTATTAGGAGGATGGATAGTAGGACTTTCATCAGCAAGTTCCTTTTTGGTAGCTGCCGCAATCACCATGGCATCTACTGGCACCTCTTTAGCCCAATGCTGCTGATCCGTGGGAGCTGACAATATACGGTCTGATCTCTTAGGGATTGGTTTGATGAAATCAGGAATCTTCCAAGCCCACTGCACAATCAACTTAATTAGACTGTCAGTGGGTGGATAGATCCAAGCAGTAGATGGTCGGGCATGGGAAGCCTCTAGGCATACTGACTCCTCTGAAGAAGGTTGTTGGGAAGTCCAGCCATACCTTTGTTTAAGGATCTCTAGAATATCACCAAACAAGGCACCTTCTGGGGGTGACCTTGGGGAATCTTCCTCTTCATCAAAGTCAGTATCTTCTGTGTAAGACTCTTCAGGGGAGCCCAAGCACTTCCTCCTGCACTTTCACTTCCAGGGCACCGCCTCGGTGGGACTTGCTGGGGAGGTGTCTGAAGAGGACATAACCACCACAGTTGAATCCTGAGGTTTCTGTGCCTGCTGTCCCAGGTCAGAGGCCGGTGGTAGTTCTGTTCTGATGAGGGAGGAATCGACTGTGAGCCCATAGTGGACAAGGTCCAGGGTGCCCAGAATCAAAATAGAGTCCTTCAAAACAGTCGTACCATCCCACACTGAGGTAACCACCCCCGAGCCCAAAGCCAGAGTCAAACGTACATGTGCCGAAGCTCCAAGAAGCATGGATAGCTCTGATAAGATTGTTGTTGATCCACACTCCCCAGAACAGACAACGAAGCTCCGACCCAGAGAGGTCTCCATTTCCAACAAAACTGAAGTGCTCAGGGTAGTGATTGGTGCTGAAGACAAGGCTCTCACTGGCACTGATACAGTCAGCACTGGGACTGTTGGAACCAGGAGCTCCAAATGCTCAGATGGAGTCAGAGAAGGAATGAGAATCGGGTTAGAGACATGTTAAGTTCCAGAGCCAGAAGTGCTAGGAACCAAAGAAGTGGCTAATCTGCTCGCTGCCAGGAACTGGTCCACTATCCTCAGAACATTGGACTCTGTGAGGTTTTTGGTGGAATGAACTGAATAGACTAATGGGGACCAGGGTCTAGCCAAGAATGGACTTGGTGGTCAGTCTACAAAGGGATCAGTTTTCAGGGAGTACCTTGTGCGGGGTAAATCCTTAAAAGAAAAGTCCTTTTGGTTCCAAGACAGACAGAATGGAGGAGGGGAAAGTCTAATCCAAAGAAGACGTGGGTGCCAGTATTGTCGGTGCAGAGATCTGCCAAAACTGTGGGAACCAGGGAAGGCTTACTCTTTTTAACAAGCGGTTCCGATGAAAGTGTTGGAACCGAGCAGCTCCTCTTAGAATCTTCATGCCTGGAGGAAGAGGAGGAAGAAGGGGAACTAACATCAGTCTTAGATGTCACAGATATGGCTTCATCAAAGCTGGATTTTATCAGGCCTTTCAGGATGAGCTTGTTTTTCCTCTCTATTAGGGCCCGGTGACTAAAGCCATGAGAGATGGCACAGTCTTCTTGATGGTGCATCGGGCCCAAGCAGTAGACACACAAGGCATGTCCGTCTGAGTCTGGCAGTTTGTGATCACATTTCTGGTATCTTTTAAAGCCAGAAGTGCCTTTAGTCTTCTCAGCCATGTCAAAAGAGGAGCTCATACACACACGCACACACACAAATGCGCATGCACACACACACACACACACACACACACACACACACACACACACACACACAGAAGAGAAAGGGAAGTCTGAATAATTTGAAAAGGAAAAAGTGTCAACAATTGTACAAAAGATTTACTGTAGCGGTAAAAGGATAGAGGGAAAGAGGTACCAACAATGGTATGGAAGATTACCGTACAGGTAAAGAAAGGGAAGGAGAACTACCAACAATGGTAAACAGTTGTAAAAACACAGCAATAAAGTTAACAAAAGAGGAGCTGGGTAAAGAATAAGATTTTAGAGAAAGAACTACTCGGTAAAGAATTCTACAAAAGATAAACAACGCTTACAGTGATAAGAAATGACTAGCTCGAGAGCTGACAGGAGACGAACATGTCTGGCACTTGAAGTGGCAAATGAGATCTGAAGTAATCTTGAGAGGAGCATTATGGGTAGAGCTAAGCTCGAGAGTTTTTGGAAGGCAAGAGCTGGAATAATGTCTGAGTCGGTTCCGACATATGGAACTGAACCCACAGTCAAGAATTAAGTGATGACTGACAACATCAGACCCACACTTTTCATGAGTGACTTTGGATTTGTTCTGCTTTGCTTTGCTTTCTGTATGAAAAGGGAAAAGGGAAAAGTATAAAGTAGTCCTGGGGGTCATTTCTAGATGACAAAATCTTTAGAAGTGGGATGTGGGAAAAAGATGATTAACTTGGAGTTGTTTGGGAATACAACCAGAACACAGCAAGGCTCTACCCAGTGACAGCATATCGTCTGTGCTACTGATGTGTTTGAGGAGCAATTATGAGGTGCCAGTAACCATCAATCAAGTCTGTCTGCATAATCAGAAAGCATCCTGTTATCACAGCCCACTGTCATGGCCTTACAGCTTCATGACAGAGTGGGTTAGAAGTAAGTTCAGCACTGCTTGTTTGTCTAACCAAACCACTGCTATGTTGTGGGTATGAATGGTGACTGCATCTTGGGGCAGGGAGTCTTGAAAGGCTTGTAAAATGAGCAGGACTGACTTATTTCTAGAATGCTGATGTGCAGAATGGCCTTCATTTGGACAGGCAGCCCTTGACAATGCAGATCCCAACCCTAGGGAAGAGGCATCTGTGCTGACAGCCACTACAAGGGTGGAAACTAATAAAGGATTACTCAGAGTTAAGTCTGGAATGTGAAGTCACTATTTCAGGTGCAACTTGCAAGCTCTGGAAATGTTTACATGCTGTTATCAAGGGATTAAGTAACTGTGTTTAATGGACTTCCAAGGTCCAACATAGAATTCACAATTTGGCATGAGGTACCTTATAGAGATTTGTTGTCATGCGGCCCAATGCTCTGAGCACTGTAATACTATGACTGCCTGAGATCAAACAACTTGATGTATAGTCTTTTATAAACAAGGGACCCTATCCAAAAGAAAACACTCTGTAGGACAGTGTGTCCAGACTGCATCTTATGAATGAGAACATTTGAAAGAGCTCCAACTGGGACTCTGTAGTGCTCACTGTTATTTCCAAAGACTGGAAGAGTCTCCAGAGAAACTCCCACCATGTTTTAGCCTGTTGCAAGTTGGAGTGGCTAAAAGAGAGACATCCAGGAGAGGCAGCATCTTTATTCCCTGCAACCTTGGGTTCACGGGTGATACAGAATGCATAAGATGGAAATCCTTGGGGCTGAAGGGATACTGGCTAGCTCCAACCCAAAAGTACAGAAGCCTCCTGAATTCTTTGGCAATCTTTATTGGATAGTAATCATCTTGGTGATACAAAAAACACATCCTGTCTCCTTCTGATAGACATGGGAGAATGGACTGCACAGTAATCATTTGATAGGTTTTTCTGGGAATTAATTTAGGGCCTGAGGTCCTTTGTCTTTTTAGGAACTAAAAAGATTCTAGGGTAATAATTTGGTCCTTTTAGGTTTGGCGAGACTTTTTGGTCAGCTGAATAACTCTTTTCTGTATCAGGCTTAGAACTTATTTTCTTGATGTTCTTTTTTGACAGGGTAGGATGTCTGGCAAGGGGGAAGAGTAAACCAGGGGTGCAGCATGGAAGGGAATTAAACAGACTCTGGATATTACTTCCTGAACCACTTGTCTTATGTGATAGTCAGGCACACTTCCAAGCAAAGGAACAAACTACTGCAAATGCCTCTAGAACAGCATGGCTGGGCAACATCTCAGGGATTAGATTACTGTACTCCCCAGGGAAGGCTGCAGTACCCCTTGCTGCTGATTGTTCCTACTTCTGAGATGGTGACCATTCTGAAAGCTACTATGACCATGTTGATTTTTTGTCTATGTCTCTGATTATTCTCTTACTGCTGGCCACATGAAAAACCAGACCTGACATATGCCTTACTGCATTCTCTACTAGGAGCGTCATAGAATCTGCAGAACTACAACAGTAGCAGTGAGGGTCGTTTCCATTTTCTTCAGGTAATTCTTTACTGATGGGCCAAAAAGAGCAGACCTCTCAAAGGCAGCATTAAGGAAGAGCTTTTGTGTATTCTGTGAAGTCTGTGAGCTGCAGCCATGCATGAAAAAGAAGAGCTATGCCAAGTTGCTGCCTCAGTTGCACCATCTAAAGAACTGTGAAACAGACACATGGTGAGGCTGGAAATGAATGACACGACTAGCATCTGAGTTGCAGTTTGAATTTCAGCTGTCCAAAAGGTAATTCTTCCGGTGACTAGCTCATTTTGCCAGCTAGCTCTTGTTGGAATTGTCAAAATGAGACAGAAATAATTTACCACCCTCAAAGAAAACACACAGAATGCATAACGTGCTTCCCAAACTTACACATTGTACTAGACTCTTCATCTTCAAGACAGACAATACAACTATGTACATTTGGAGCCTTTTTAAGGGCTGCAACAGCAAAAATGGAATCCAGTTTGGTAGTCTCTGTCCAGCAGAACCAATTATTAGGAGGCTGAAGGATTCTGTCTTGCCTTCTCATGACAGATGCCACAGCATCAGGATTTTCTCATGCAGTTTTGGCTATAAAATGTGTAATCTTGTCAAGAAGGCCAGGTAGGATTCCTTGAAGAGATATATTGAATGCTGACGGCCATCCACCACCCTGCCCCATCACCTTAAAAACTTCTAGAAATTGGGATTGTCAGGGTGGAAGAGGAATCAAGGGACTGCTAAGAAGAGCAAAGTGCCTCCTATTGCACTTATACATTCTACAAGGCCTTGAGGTATTGAACTTAAGGACAATGAAAAAGCCTGAAGTAAATCAGATATTCAGGACTGATCCCACAAATGTCCTACAGCCTTTCTGACTTTATGTATGAAAAGTTGCTGGACACCTAAAGGGCCATGCGAAGAAATGTCTCATATCAAGGCAACAGTTGGAACAGGAGTCAAGGAAGGCAAATTAAGGACAGTCTGCATCATTACTGTTACATTGATGATGACACCGCACTTGAGACGGAGGGCAATGGCCCCTGCTACTTGAAGTGAAAGCCAATAGAGGCCAGTGCAGATACTGAATGCATTATTGTCAAACTTGACCCTGATCTCCAACAACATGATCAAGACATCTATCAGCCCACAGCTTGAGAGATGCTAAAAGCAGGATTCATTGCAAAGAGGTCCCAGAATCTAAAGGCTATCCCTCACTGTCTCATCACCTTGAGATTTTCCATAAATTTAGGATCATCGGGGGGAGTGGGATTCAAAACATCTGCTGCCATCAATATTGAGGAACTGCTGAAGAGAGTCAAAGTGCTTCTTCTTGCAATTGCACTGTTTACAAGATCTTGGAGGTGATGAACTTGAGGACAATGAAGAAGCCTGTAGAAAATCAGACATCCAGGACTGATCCCATTAACTGACCTCCAATCTTTCTGTCTTACAGTGTGAACAGCTGGTGGATGACTAAAAGGCCAAATTCATAATTGGGACAGGTGCCAAGGGTGATAAAAGCAAGATAGTCTACTTCATTAGTATTAGATCAATGCCACCACCATATCTGAGGCTTAGTGCACCACCCTTCTCCTACATGAGGTCAAAACCAACAGAGGCCAGTGCAGACACTGAATACATCATTGTTACGCTTGACCCTGACAGCCATCCAGCCTAAGCGCAAATGTAGATGGTCTCAACCTAGAATGCTGAAAAGCCAGAGCTGCCAACATTAGTAATGTCTCCAATAATTCTGAAATACAAAACCAATCAATACAGGGAAAACACAGAGCAGTGGCACTGACAAAACTCCGGATGCAGACAGTCTCTGTGTCAAAGCCATCAAAAGCAGCTGCAAAATCCACTCATAAGGAGATGATTGCAAGTCTTTCAGCTCTGCATCAGTACTACAGCCTAAGTTGACATCTGTCAAAGTCAGCAAATTAGCCTGCTGGTTCAAACCCAGCTAGACTGGAACCAGTGCCTGCATGAGGAATAACAAGAACAACTGGGATGGTCTGCCAAAAAAGGAGGCAATGAAACAGTACCTCGTTCTATTCTGGTACCATAAAGGAAAGAGAAAAGAGACGCTTTCTGCTACACTTAATAAAGACCTTTTCATAATCAAATTCCATAACTGAAATCAAATTACTTTCGAATGATCTTGCATGAGATGCCCTAGAAGATGCAAAAAATCTTGTGCACCTCAGAATTTGAAAAAGAAGACCATTATCCAATCTCACAGTTTTAAATGGAGACTTTAACTGAAATTTTAGACATACCTAAATGTGGATGAGTACAAGTAGTAGTCTTTTTGATTCTTTTTTTTTACTCACTGGGTCTTGCCTGCTGGTTCTCTTTCCTCTGCCCCCATGAGCCCATTTGTTCCTTTTCTTGAGGCACCCGCCAAGAGGATTACAATCCATTTGTTCTCTGGCAGGAGGGCCTAATCAGCCCATCTGTTCCCTTGAGAGAGAGAGAGATGAAAGTTGGGTAGAAGAGAGTATGCTAGTCTACCAGACTCAGCAGACTCTCAACCCAGGCCATGGAACACCTAAATCCCCATGGCTGCACTCTTGAGCTTCACTACAGATGTTTTTGGTAAGAAACATGTGTTTCCCCATGTCTTCCTTGGCTAAGTTTACCTGTAATGCAGGGGAGTATTTGCTCAGCAGGCCCATTCTCCATAAGGGAAATATTCAGTATTCTCCTTTGGTGTTACCCAAGTTGTGAGCTAGATCTGCAATCCCCCCCACAGGATAAATAAGCTGTTGACACAATCCCTTTCATCCTCTCCAGCACCCATGTAGCTAACTGAACAAGAATAGTCTGGGTCACAGCCTGGGCTTCATCTCTCTGAGCCACTGGTGTGGACAAAGTTTTCTCTACTCTTGACTTTTAAACAGTAAAACCTGGGGAGGAAAGGTGTCTTTATTAGGTTTATCATAACTCAGCTGTATCGCTCTTATGCTTCTTTCTCTTCCTTCTGTCTCTCTCTATCTTTAAAACAAGCTGTATTGTTTTTGGAAGGTACAGGCCCAGAGGTTGATAAGGACAAACCTAAAGAAGTACTCAAAGGCCCATAGGGAGTGGACATACTGCTAGGTTCAATCTATACAAAAACTTGTTTTTCTCATCCTTAATACAAAATAATACACAAAGTATGCCTACCTTAGGGTGCAGTTTTGTGTCCAGATTTACATTTCTTTAAAACTCTACTCTCTATTGTTAAAACTCATCATATTTGATTAAAACAGCCAAACAATGAGCCATTTAAAGAGAAATTGGCAAAACAATGCAAGCAGCAACTCTTTTGCAACAGCAGAGCAATTAGCAAATAAAATGGTAAAGTCAAGGTGATAAAAACACTAAAATCTAGGACAGGTAAGGGACGAAACAGAAAATTGTCTGAAAAAGAAAAAAAAAATTGCCCAGATCTGATATGTACATCACCTAGAAGAAAACAAGCCAAAGCCAACTGTATACTAAAATTATTAAAGAAATGAGAAATTTTCTCATAAATAATCAACTTAAAAGAAGGTAGCCTGAGTCCATTTTGCTGATGCTAGCATGACACTCCGTAACAGACATATGGAGAGGAAGGCAGTTTACATAACATTACGAATAAAAGGGGAAAGAGATAGTAACCTAGTAGAGTTTGAGATGCCAAGTTCACTAAAGGCCTGTGACGTTAGTGCTATCACTGATGAGGATGGACCTCTTTATACAACATTATGAGTTATCAAGGGAAGTGTGTGTGTGTGTGCATGTGTGTGTGTTTGTATGTATATATATATATATATATATATATATATATATATATATATATATATATTTATATGCGTGTGTGTGTACATATATATACACACACATATATGTCTCTCTCTCTCTCTAAGGACCATAACAGGCCTTGCCATTTACACCTTTATGCAGACAAACTTAAAAGTTTTTGTCACCCTTTATGAGTACTCAGTAGTGCCCACCTCCTAAATCAAGCAGGAGCATACATGATATCACTGGTGTAAATTTGTGTCTACTCATCCAATCATCAAGACTAGTCTTAAAAGGATGAGAAAGTAGTACTATGCTCTACCAGTGGTGATAATATATTACATAGGGTCAGAATATGAATATGTTGAGTACAGATGTTTGTAGAGTCACAGGTCTTGTGAAGAAATAGAAGATCAAATAGGATTAGGTCTTTCATTGCTCAAAAAGTCAGACACGGGTCACCTCAGAGCAGCTGGTAGACTTCTGAGTATAAAGACAGCTGTGATAAATCTCTCAGGACAGTTTGATTTAAGGTCTTTAATTTTTTAAACACTTTTATTAAATTATCACTTAAGATTAAAGTTTAAGAAAGTATATGCAATACCATGTTTACTTCCCTTGAAAATATATATAAATAAGTAAAAGACAAATTTAAAATATTCTAAAATTCAGAGCAAAGACTCAATTTATCATTTTGCAGCCTGCATTTTCGGAACACTGTTTATTGAAACATGATTATTTAACTCTGGTGGTACAGTGGTATTTAATCCAAGTTACTAAAGCCATTCCTGATATTCAAGGGTACACTCCTATGGTTCTCCCTTTTGATTCTTATCAATCCTTTCTAAAACTGTAAACTTAAAATTAAACCCTTTTGCAACACCACACCAAAGTGAATGCCTGAACAGGGCATTCATTTTTTTTTGAAAACTTTGTAAATGTGTTTGTAAATCCATTTTCTCAAGGTGCGTTCTGTCTTGCCTACATAAAAGGAGGTACTCCCCTGACATAATGCTACATACATCACTCCAGGGGTTCCACAGTTGGCACCACATCTCTTTATGTGCTTGCTGAGAACATAGTACTGTGATTCTTGTGTTTACTGGTTTTAAATTCTCACCACTGGCTACTTTTTTGGTAATTTTTTTAAATCCTGCCAACTCATTGCACTCCCAAAATGCATGTTCCCAGTTATCTCATTCTTCCCCATTGCACTTCCAGCATTATCTACCTGAGGGAAAATTCTTTGGAATGTACTTGGGGTATAAAAATACCTACGCAAACACTTCCAAGAAAAATTCTAAACCTAAAATGACTTTGCTGCATACTTGTGAACCATACATATGTCTTCCCATTGTCCTCTTGTAAATTGCTTTTTCAGTCTCTCTTCCCAATATTTTCTAACTTCCTCTGATTGATTCTTATAGTTATCATGCAATATTTAATATGCCCTACTAATTATCCATTTTTAACAGCAGCTTCTTTTTCAGATTCAATTAAAAACCTCACTAGAGCAGGCATTTCACTTAAGATTACGCTATCCCTTTCTCTTTGCCTATACTCTGATATTAATCCCTGGTAGGGAAGGCAGTCTTTAGCCTGTAGACCAAATGCCTTCTTGCCTCATCCCACTCTATTACCTTTCCCTCTCTAGTTATTTGCTGCCAATATCTTGGTTCCTTTGTCAGTTTTCTCCAGTAAATTCCAACCCTCTCTTGCCTATTTTCTGTGCCCCTACTTGTGGTTGTCTCCATTAGCAAAATCTGCTTTCTCCATTCTCATGTTGGCTTAGTTCTTATAATACTTTCTACTACTTTACGAATATAACATTCTGTATTGTTATTATTCTCCTTATGGGTATGCATCCAAAATCTCACTCTCTCTATTTCTTGAACTTCCCCTTGTTCATCATCATCCCTTTCCAATTTGAATTATAACGTTCTGCTTGTATTATGAATATGAGCCTTAAATGTGTAGCTGTAAAATATCCCTTCAAATCAGGTAAACCTAAACCACCTTGTTCTATTGGAAGGATCAACTTATCTCACTTAACTCTTGCCCTCTTTCACTCCCAGATAAAGTCCTTCATCTCTTTATTAAATATTGTCCACCAATTCTCCTCTGACTGATAAAAATATGCCTGACCCATATATGAAATTAAAGGGACTAAAAACATTTTCACTGTTTGCATCTTACTATCTATATCCATAGGTAAGAGCTTCTAGTTTCTCAGATTTTGCATTATCTTTTTAGTCTCTTCCCACATATCCTTAGCTGCCATAACAGAAGCCTTTTTAATCCATACTCCTAAATACTTCTTCTTTTCATATCCCCGTAAATATGGGTAATGCTGAACCAATTCATGTGTGGGTACAAGTTTCTTAGTTTTTTTGGGTTTTTTTTGGTTAAAAAACATTGGGGCCATTCCAGCTGAGTGAAATACTTGGATTTGTGCATATCAAATGGAACATTTTATTCAGTGATGAGTCTCATAACTGAAGAGTACAGCAGTAAGATGGCTTTTTTGGATCTACAAAATTTTCCCTTGGAAATGGACTGGGCCTGATAGAATGATTTCCTAACTATGGTGGGAACATGATGATCGAATGTGAATGAGGAAGTTGTACACATAATTGTCCAGTTCTCGTATGACAATATCTGTTTGAATAGAAATACTACTTATACTACATGAGGTGGGAACAGCTTTTTTGCTGAATGCTACTAGGCAGCACTTTTTTGTGCTTGAGACTGTTCTGAATACACCAGGTATGTGCACAGTGCAGCATTTTATAGATTCAGCATCAGTGGATGAGTGGATAACACTACCCAGCTTGCAATCATCAGCAAACGTGGTCAACCACACTTCAGGGATATTGGCCTGAATGTCTGCAAAATAAAAAACAAACAAAAGAGGGCCCAGCACTGATCTCCATGGTACTCCATTTTACAATTTTATGTCAGACAGGGTACTGACAACTTTAACTACTTGGGATTTGTTGGCAGCAAGTCTGCAATCCAGCAGACAATACTGGGGATTACATTAAGTTTGCCTATCTTTTCATTAATACTAGCAGACAGGATGTTATCAAAAGCATTGTCCAGATCAAGATAAGAAGTGTGCACAGTGTGACCACTGTCCACAGCATCTGTAACTTTTTCAAAGTATACTAGGTTCATAACACAGAACTTAGTGTTCAAAAAAACAAAGTGAATGGGGTCTAGATCAGTTAAGTTGCCTATGTCTGCAGTAAATTGGTTCTGATAAGATACATTCCATGACTTTGCATATATGGCTGATGAGACTGAAAGGTCTATAATTACTTGCTTCTGTAAAGGTGACTCCCTGTTGTACAGGAGTTACAGTGGCTGCTCTCCACTTATCAGGGAGAGACCATATTGATAAGCTAAGACTGAACAGTTTAAGTAGAACTTTAACCTACTTGGCACTGATGGGAATGCAGCCACATATGTTACCTAGTCCCATAAAATTCCTCTTAAAAGCTAAAGATAATGTTTCTAAGACTTGTTCAACTGTGATTTCAAGGGGAAGATAAATTTTCAGAACAGAGAGTTATTGAGAGGTTCATTGAGGTGACAGAGAGAGAGACAGACACACACACACACACACACACACACACACACACACACACACACACACACACACACACACTGAAAGCGACATACAAGACTGGTTGAATGTACTTTCTGCAAATATTTTGTTAATCCATAAGATGTTTTATTTTGGGGAGCAAACTTTTTGTTAATTCATAAGATGTTCTATTTTGGGAAGAACCTCCATTTTATACATTTTTGTATAATAAACATATAAGTTATATAGTAACTATAATGCTGGATCTTCATTATCCCTAGTCCAGCCAGTTCAACTCTTCAGATATTCACTGTCAGAGGGATCTGTCTCAGCAACTGCAGCTGTTCTAAAATGCTTAATCTCCTTCCCTTCTCCCATGATGCATCAGTCTCCCTTGTGCTTCCCAGATCAGATTTACATTCTAAAATAGAAGACAGAAGCAACAGGACCCAGAAAAAGGTTGTGAAAACGAGGTACAGAATGAGGTACAGACTTCAGAATAGGTATAGAAGGTCTGTCTTCTACAACAAATTTTAGGAAATATGGATGGATGGAGGGCAGTTTGTCAAAGTAGACAGACTGGGGATAATGAAGATCCAGTATTATAGTAAGTACATAACTTTTTAATCTTACATTTTTACATCCATCCATTTCAACTTATGGAGCAGAATCCCCAGCAATATATTTGTGTGGAATCAAGAAGATACCATTAAGGATTGCAGCTGCAAAGGAGAACCTCAGCTTCAACACTCCATAGCGTCTCATTCAGATGTCCAGTGTACCTCAAATTACAGCAGCACAAATATCAATTGAAACATTCTTGAAGAATGTAGTAGATGCTGCAATGTATCTTGTAGAATGTGCCTTGGTTTTGATGTCAAAGGCTTACTGTTTGAAATGTAGATACATGTGATACAGTCTGCCATCTAAACAAGGTGACTTTGGATACCTAACTTAGAAGACGAATAGAAGATGAAAGGCTTGTTGTACTATTCAAGTCAAAATGAATCTGCTTATGAACACCAAGGGAGTGAATTATGCTCTATTACTGGAATATTCTGGACTAAAGAAGAGAATAGACTGATTTAAGGAAAATTCTGAAGTGACATTTGGCATAAAGGAACTGCTGTCCTCACAGAAATGCTGTCCTTGCAAAAGATTAAATACGGTGGGTTGGAGAAGAGTGTGTGCACTTCAGAAATCCATTTACCTGAGGTAATGGCTACTAGAAGTAAGCTCTGCAGAAAAAATACTTCAAAAACCAGCTGATAAGACTGGTCTAAAATAGGAACAAGTGAGTACCTCCAGTACAGAACTGAGTGTATACTTCAGAAATCCAAGAGAGGTATGGGGTCTTTTATAGGGTCTCAGAAGAAGGGCACTTTTGCATACCTTCTGTGAGGCCAGTGTTTGACAATTACTTATTGGATATAAATTTCAAATGGCAGCTAACTGAAATTTGACAGTGGAATAACAGGAACCTGAACCAAAAAAAGAATTGACAAGAATTGCAAAATTGAGGAATATGGAGTTGAGAAGGGATCTAACCCCTGATGAAGTGCCCAGATTGAGAATGTTCTCCATTTACTATTATACAGCTTGTAAGTCATTATTTTTTGTGAGGCTGAAAGTATCCCCCCCCCTTCCAGGAGTTATGAAAGGTCTTTGGCCATTAGAAGAACTTGAAAATTCATGAAGATAGTCTGAAAGAAAAGTATGTCCAGGTGAGTTGGGACAGAAGATCTGATGCTTGATCTAAAAGCTAAAGCTCCTCTTTGCAGTGAGGCCACAGCATGGGGACCCAGATCTGCCTAGGCCAAAAAGGGGGGGGGTTATTTTAAATAACTAATAAGATGTACAGGGCTCAGGGCTACTTTCTGCAAACATTCTGTCAGTAGTGGTGAAGAGGGAAAGGTATAAAGAAGCCAAGAGGCCACTGATAGATCACAGCATTTACTGGGGATTAGGACAAAATAGCTGCTGCGATTGGTGTTGGATGGAGAATCAAAAAAGTTGCAGCAGTGGTGAAAATTAATTTGTTCAACTGATGGATTGAGGGACCATTTGTGTGGCATCAGAATACACTCAATGAGCCTCTCGTCTAGATAGCAGACCAATCCTAGAATGTGCATTGCTACAATAAAGTGTTGCAAAGACATCACCTACTTCCACACCTTCATTGCCTCTCAGCAATGGAAACAGAATCAATACCATTGATATCTGTCCATACAGAAAGAAATCACACCCTTAGGGAGGAAGTCTTGTAGGTCTACAATGCTAGCAGAACCGCCCTCATCTCCAGGATATAGATGTAAAAATTGGCCTCCTGTTGAATCCACATACCTTGGACTGTTCTCCTCTCAGAATGCTCCTCCACCCCAGAGAGGAGGTATCCATAGTCATTATTGTCTTCAAAAATGCAGAGAATGAAGTGTCTTCCGGCTGGAACATTGGGAGACTGGATCCACCATTCTAAATTATGTCTGTAGACACAGGAAAGTCAAAGGGGCGTGCTCATTGTATCTGACAGATGGAACCACCATATACTAGAGGGCCTTTGTAGTACCCACATCTAGAACCTCACCTGAGATACCATCTGGATCGAGGCCACCATGAAATTATTTTAAATACTAGAAAAGCAGGGGAAGTGGGTATGAGTAGAAAGTTGGAAATCATGGTCCTCAGAGTGAGAATTCTTTCCTACGGAAGTTTGATAATCTCTAGTTTTGTGTCCAAATGGCATCAGATAAATATTACACTTTGCGATGCTTCCAAATGCAACTTTGCAGTGTTCACCTAAATGCCTAAGGACACACACAAGCAAAGCAAAGCAGATAATCTCTGGCTGTTTATGTTGTGGTGGCTAGCAGTCAATCATCTAAGTATGGGAATATATTAATCCCTAGCAGAAAATCACAAAATGAACCAATGATGAAGTGGAACCAACAACAAAAGCATAAAACTCCAAAACAAAAGAAGGTTCCACAACGTTGTGCTGATATACTTTTAATAAAAAACAAAGCTTTCAGACACAAGTCCTTTTTCACTGTTAATAAAATACATATACAAATAACATATCTTTTACATGTAAAAAAACAAATCATCACATGACACAGCCTACCTATCATAACTAAGGCTTAATCAAGCCATTAAAAATAGCAATTAATTAAATTTTGCACTGAAATATCTTAAAGAAACATGTAACATCCTGTTCAGTGACTTTAAAAATATTTGTAATTACTAAATGGACTAGACATAAGCATGTTCATTTCATTCATTTAAATATATACTTTACAAAATAGCTCACAAATATGTGTAAGGATATGTACATATATATGTGTACACACACACATATATATATATATATATATATATATATATATACATAAAAATTAGATTATAAAGTCAAATTTCCAGTGGTGTAGATTAAGTAACAACATATTGTATATTATAATCATAATACAAAATACATACATGCATAAGGCTGAACAGCAAAAATAGTACACATAAAAGTGAATAATAACCCATTCTAATATGTAGTGCTGAATACACTATATGCAAAGTGTATGTAAAAATACTTAATATATGAGTATACTCATTCTTAAGTTATTTAATTTGTTGTTGCTTCTTTTTCAAAATGGGCTTGATGGTAACTTGTTTATTTAAACCAGGATATTTTTTGGCATGTAGGCGAGTAATCCATTCATACTCCCTGTTATTTATTTACTAGGTCCCCACGTCTAATATTAGCAGTCAAGATATCTATTACACAAAAAGAGAAATAATGTGATGTATCTGTCTCTTCTATATGTTGGGCTAAAGAATTTGTGGCCGCTTTTCTTATAATCTTTGATTTATGTTCTGTTAACCTATCTCTCAACCTTCTGGTTGATTTACCAACATAGAAACACGGGCACTGTTGACATAGTGCTAAGTATACCACATTATTAGTGTTACATGTAGCTGTTGTTGTGTGAGAGTGATATTAGATCACTACTTAATAATTCTAAAGTAAATTACAACAACAACATTACACAAGAGGAATGGAGACTACCTAAAAAGATAAGCAGCAATAAGAATTTAAGGGTGATGAAACCGGATTAAAGGTGGTGGGCTGGTGGTGTTGTATACGACTGGCTACAGTCTTAGAATGGAAAGTATATTATTGTCGGAAACTTATGAGGAAATCACAAGGAATCAATTAAATATTGCTTACACTAAAATTGACATTGCCCTATATGAATTGTTAATGCAGGGACAGATATCTGAAATTGAGTATTACTTTTTGAGTATAGACTACCTTCATATCTCTGGTATTTTTGGGATACCAAAAATACATAAGAATATTCTTGATTCCCCTTTGTGGCCTATTGTAGGCACTAAGGGATCAAAGACATATGGTATGTCTAAATTTGGAGACTTAAAATTCAAAAAGGTACTACAAGTGGAATCATATATATTTAGGGACTTGTGGAACTTTTTGACTAAGGTTCACAATTTTCTTTACCATGAACTGTTATTAGTGACATATAGATGTGAGGGGATTTGTTTTCAGTTATTCCTCACCAAGTTGGGGTTGATTGGTTTTATGACTTCCTATCTCAGAAGGATACACTGAACAGTAATACTATCAAAGTCCTTAGAAATTTGAAGAGATGATTTTGAACAATAATTTCATTTGGTTTGAAGGAACTATTTTCAAACAAAAAACAAGGATTGCAATGGAGGCGGTATGTGCCTCCATTTTTGCCAGTATAGTTTTAGCATACTGGGAAAAACAGTTTATTTTTAATTGTGAGTTCAAGGATGCCTGGATGCTTTACTGGAATATTTTGGACGATATCATGCTATTTTGGAAAGACTCAGAAAAAAGGTTACATGAATTTTTTTGAATATATAAGTAATTCAATCAGTTTTTTTAAATTTACTTTAAACAAGTCTTATGAAAAATTATTTGGATGTGGAGATTACTATTGATCATGCAAATAGGTGTTTTATTTCAAATTTATACAGGAAGCCCACTTACTCAGACTCGAGTCTTCATTATGATAGTTGCCATCTATTACACCAGAAAAACTCCCTTGTCACGGGACAGTTAGTTACGATTGACATGAATGATCTCCTCTTTAGAGATGTTCTTTGATGAAGGTGAAAAATTAAGAACAATATTAATAAACAGAAGGTACCCAATGCAATTTTTGGAACAGCCATTTACTGACGTTTATAATAAAAGGACAAAAGGGATTTATAAACCATTGTTAGGAATGGGATGCAGTGCTTTGTCAATGGATAAACCAAATAATAAGCAATTCCAGCGAGATTGTAGCCTCACTTATAGTAATGACGTGGAGACCATAAGGCACATTTTATTTAATAACTGAAAGATTTTTGATATAGGCGGCATGGACTTGGATAGGATTGGAAGGGCCCCAAAGTGATTTTTAGAATGGACTGGAACATTAAGAAATTTTTAGAACAGATGTCCACTACACATTCCAGGGAAATGTTCAAATGTGGGTGTTGTTTCCTGTGCCCTTCTATTTTGGAGGGTGAAAATATCTGGTTAAATGGGGTGGGTACTATTAAGTGCCCCAGGAAATATTTCCAGTGCCCTTCTATTTTGGAGGGTGAATATATCTGGTTAAATGGGGTGGGTACTATTAAGTGCTCCAGAAAATGTAACTGTGAAACAAAAATGGTGGTCTATTTGGCTCTATGCTTGAAGTGCAGGTAATTTTATATAAGTAAAACCAAAAGGGCCATTAAAGATAAAATATATTAACATTTAAGAGGAATAAAAAAAACAAGAACAGAAGAACACATGGAAAGAAATTCACAAAAATGAAGGGCACACATTTGTTTTCTTTTTGTTGTTGTTGTAGATGTCATTGACAATGATTTGGGGGGGGGGTTAAAGATTAGACTTGAAGTCAAACAGCTTGAGTGACCAATGAAAACTAATGACACAGGTCCAAAGGGGCTTAATGATTTCATTTCTATTAGTAGTATTCTAAAGTTAAAATCACTTACTTGCTAGGAATATTGACATTTATTGTTTGGGCATTTTTTTATTTTCTTCACTTTTTTTAGTTATGTTTTTTTTACACTTTTATTTTGCTTACAACTCAAATGCATGAATTCCCTTCAGACTCATTCCCCTTAAACAGTTTCATGCTGCTGGCTAGATTCCCTGCAGTCAGCAGAGTTCCTGGGGCCACTACACTCACAGAAATGCTGGAGCTGTGTATTTTAACCCAGCATGCCTTAAAGTGCCTGAAACATGAGATAGACGGGTCTGGAACACTCAGGACAAAACAGAAGAAAAAAGATGTCAGCGAACCAGAAAAAGGGGTTGCAGGGCTGGAATTGTTGCAAAGCTGAAAAGAAATCCTCACTGGCCTGCTCTGCCTTCAATTTGTTTGTGTCTTTCGGCTTTTCCCGGTTAGGGGTCGCCACAACGGAACTCCGGTCCGCTAATGATTGGTAGTTGATTTTTACGTGCCGAGTTACCAGCCCTGACACACAACCTTCAACGAAGGTATGCCCATTCATGCATGTCTCCACGCAGAAGACGCACAAGCTGAGAATCGAACCAGACAGTGTCTTACTGTGAGGCGACAACGCTACCGCAGCACCACCACCGTGGGCCTGCTCTGCCTTCAACACTGTTAGCAAATGCAAGCTCACTGGACAGTAAAATGGATGACATGAGGCTGGAACTCTACAGCAAAAATAAGGTGAGAAATACCTGTTTATTGATGATTACTGAGACGTGGCTGCATAACAAGATCAATGATAGTGCTGTTAGCTTAGAAGGTGTTACACTCTTTCATGCATACAGATGTCAAGATTTGTGTGGAAAGGCCAAGGGAGGTGGAGCCTGCATCTATGTGAATGAAAGAGGCGTAAGAACTGTGAGATTGTTCAGTTGCATTGCTCTGATAATCTAGAGTTCCTGTCCTTAAAATGCAGACCCTTTTATGTACCTAGAGAGCTAAATGGGATATATGTAACAGTGGTATAAATTCCACCCAGTGCAAACACCACTGAGGCCCTGAGCAATCTTTACAACTCTGTAAGATGCAGAAGAAAAACTCAGACTTTGACATGTAGTTGCTGGTGACTTTAATCAAGCAGATCTGAGAGAGGTGCTACCCCACTACTATCAATTTGTAGACTTTCCTGCAAGGGGTGCTAACACTCTGGACAAGGCATATTCCAACATCAAAGGTGCCTATAGAGCAATACAACAACCTAACTTAGGAAGCTCTGAGCATCTTACCATCATGCTTCTGCCAGCCTACAAACTGGATCTGATCAGAGAAAAGCCCACAGTTAGGCAGATTAGGGTCTGGCATGAGGGAGCTTTGGAATGTCTCCAAGACTGTTTTGACAGTACCTGCTGGGACATTTTCAAAGAGCTGCTAAGTCAGATGGACTGGTGAACATAGATGATTACATGGAAGCAGTAATAGCTTACATCACTAAGTGTGCTGATGATGTATCTGGCATCAAAAGCATCACAATCAGAGCAAACAAAAGCTATGGCTCAACAACAAAGTCTATGATCTCCTGATGGCAAGAAATGCAGAATTCAGGGCCAAGGACAAGAAGGGTTTCAGCGAAGGTAGAGCAAACCTAAAAAGGGGCATTAAAGAGGCCAAGAGGGAATATGGAAAGAAATTACAAAGTCAGTTTTCAGAAATGAAGAACACCAGGGGTCTCTGGCAGGGATGCAACAGAGTACTGACTATAAAAACAGGTCAGTTCAGTGTGAACACAGAATTTAATTCCTGGATAGTTTGAATTCCTTCTTTGGCAGATTTGAAGAGAAGAACAACGTGGCTGCTACAAGACTACCTATCGACCAGGAAGAGGGGGTGCTGAACCTTAACTCACAAGAAGTGAGACCTTAACTTAAGAAAGTGAACCCTAGGAAGGCTGCTGGTCCTGATAAAATACTAGGCAAAGTACTTAAAGGCTGTGAAGACCAACTATGCTCAGTTCTAACTGATATTTTCAATACCTCCCTTTTCCTGGCAAAGTCCCCTCTTGCTTCAAGGTGACGAATATTGTCCCTCACAAAAAAAGCTAATCCAGCCTGCCTGAATGACTACAGACTGGTTGCTCTAACTTCAAATGTCATGAAATGCTTTGAGAGACTACTTAAAAGGCATCTGCGAGCTAACCTTCCATCCACCTTCAACCCTCTACAGTTCACTTATCGTGCTAACAGAACCACTGCATATGCTATTTCAATGGCACTCCACCTCTCACTTGATCATCTGGAGGGAAGAAACAACTATGTCAGGCTGTTGTTTATTGACTTCAGCTCAGCATTCAATACAGTGGTTCCTATGCAGCTTATTGACAAGCTTGTACATCCTGGAGTTAGCAAGCTCATGTGCAACTGGATCCTCGACTTCTTGATGAACAGGTCACAGAAAACATGTGTGGGCAAGAACATAATACTTAACACTCATGTTCCTCAGGGTTGTGTGTTAAGCCCTCTGTTGTTCACCATCCTCACCCATGACTGTTCTGAAAAATACAACACCAATCACTTTATTAAGTTTGCAGATGATACTACAGTCATGGGCCTCATCAAAGGGGAGCATGAAAGAGCTTACAGAGACGAGGTCTACTCATTGATTGACTGGTGTGCTAAGAACAACCTTGACCTGAATCTCAATAAAACAAAAGAGATCATTACAGACTTCAGGAAAAGGTCAGCAACACACATTGCTCATGGTAAATGGAGAAGAGGTGGAAAAGGTCAAATCTACAAAGTTTTTGGGATGCACATTTTGGATGATCTCTCTCTCGGGCTGTGAACACTGAACAGTTGGTCAAAAAAAGGGCTCCAACATCTCCAGTTTCTCAGAATGTTCAAAAAAGCAATGCTCTCACCTACTGTTCTCACTACATTCTACAGAGGAGCAGTTGAGGGCATTCTCACTAGTAGCTTCACAGTTTGGTTTGGGAACAGTACAACAGCAGAAAGAAAGAAGCTACAGAGAGTGGTGTGACTTGCCGAAAAAATCATGGGCAAAAACTTGCCATCAAATCCAGGATCTCTTCACAGCAAGAAGCATTAAAGGTGCATCCAAAATAATTCATGAGCCCTCTCACCCTGCACACGACTGGTTTACAAAACTGTCTTCGGGTAAGAGATATCGGAGTATCTGCTGCAGGACTTATAAACTCTGATACCAGCCACCAATTATTTAATCAGTAATCATTCACAATACATTGCTCAGTTGAAAAGTGTGCAATATCTTTTTTTTATTCTTTGATGTAGCATTATATTTTCTTATTCATGTGCAATTGCCTGCTGTTTGTCTGATGCAGATGAACAAAGGAGGACAATCTTAACATATGCAATCCTACACTGTCATGCTATGTGCAGTATTCTTCTTATGACTGTCTGGGGGGGGGGGCTTGTGTGTTTTTGCTGTTATTATTGATTTATTTATGCTTCTGTGGGTCTTGTATTGAATATCTTTTTAAATTGAAATGTTATACTGTTGTTCTTGTTATCCTTACTTCCTATGTACAATCTGGTGAGTTGATTCTCAGAATTTCATTTAGGCTGCACTGGTGTAGTCCTAAATGACAACAAAGTTTATTTTGACTTTGACTTAAATGCATTAATTGTTTATACGATACTCAATACTGTATAGACTTCTTAGGGGAGACTTATGTCTGCCTTACAGAGCAATCTCCGACCCAAATCTAATGAATTTGCTGCACATCTGTAAATCAAATGGGACTAGAGCTACCTGTTCCAGGGATCTAAATATGGCCTGTACCTTGAATAGGATGTCTTGGAGGGACAGATTTGTCTCCCAGTGACTGTCGCCAATTCATGTGAAGCAGCGCACCTCTATGACACTGTTCAAAAGTAACCTGGGCACCGTAAATTCATACCGGGGATGGTGTTCACAACCCTCCTGGACATGAGCAGTCATTACTAAATGCAATCTTGGGTAATGACTAGAGTATCTATGGTATTACACTGGGATGAAACAGCTTGGCTTGAAATAACCTCTAGGTTGATAGCCTAATAACCTCCTATGATCCTATTGTGGTTTGCTTGTTCAAGTTTTTCAATTAACCTACTGATTGATGAATTTTCTGAGGGGTGGAGTTTTATCAACACTATTTAAACTTGCTGTTTATGTTGTGTATCTTTTAACTCTGAAGAAGCCCTGTTCACATTTTGGGATGAAAGCGCTCAGTTGTGGATTATTAAACATGTTTTTGGTTTAATCTGTGGTCGGTGGTGATTTCTTCATATTATATAAAGGATTTCCTTTGAGTTTGTTTATTGTGGTGACGAGACATGCTCCTGGTTTTTGTTCTTCAAGTTTTTATCGGCTCCTTGTTTGAAGATAAAAGAGAGGTTAAGATTTAAAAAATGGAAGGCTTGCAGAGAGCTATTTAGAAAGAAAATATGAGCAAATAAAGATCACTTAGCTGTAAGCACTGAGAAAGTGAATCCAGTTACTTAGGTGTCAAACTAAATCATTGAGATACATGGAAGACCGATGCATCATGGAAACAGGGGAAGAGCTTGAGCATTTTGGGGCAGCTGTAATTGCCAGGTCAGATCTGCCTGATGACAAATATCCCACAAGTTAAACTGGATGGATGGGATAAAGTAAGATCTTTCTGTTTTCTAAGACTGGTGTCTCTACTGCTTTGATGGCCCACTATATAGTATGCAGAGCAGCATGTAAGCATAACAAGGCCAGGGATGGAGCAAAGCCATTTAAATCCAATGTTACTGTAAAGCAAACTATTACAAAAAAAGGTCTTATAGGGTGTCAGCTCTTTATTCCTTACAATGTTTGAATAACATGTTAAGACTTTAAGAAGTAATATATGTAGTTAAATGTTTAAGTGATGTTTCCATGCAGCAAACTAACTCACCTGATAACTGTATTTTTCTCCCTGTAAACTATTTTTTCATCTTCGGTGAACAGAATGGTATGGTAAGGAACCACAGGATCACAGGTAGGTAGGATGCCACAAGACACATGATTCACCATATCAAGTATTCCATTGTAAACTAGTAAGTCATCTACAAGAAGCTAGATAACAGGGAAAAAAGTAGGTAAAAAGTCTTTTGTCATCTGCTTAATAATTTTTATGTGCACTTTCCATTTTCATTAACTGCTAGTTTTAAAAAAAAGCTATAGGACTACAATTTTAACTAATAATCCAGGAAACAATACAGTAGCATCTTGGCAAAGCAGAACGTAAAATTTTAATATTCAACTCAGATCAAAATCTTTGCAGGATGACAAATCACAAAGACATGTCTCTGGAGTGTTTCTCCGTGGGCCTCAGCTGAAAATTGGCTTCATTCCAAGCTGGACTTTCCCGATTAACAAATGTTAAATAAATAAATAAAATCTGTGAACTGCCTCCTGTCAAATGTAGAGACAGATTGCACACCTGAAAGGAGTGTATTCTTCCCTTTTATGTTCTACATAAATACTGAGTTGTTTGCTCTGAGCTGCACTAGTCTTTTTTTTTTTCATCACCAAGCAGCTGACCATTAGCTGCCACCAGCTTCTCTCCTATTCACTGTGTTAATCAAACCTGCCTTAGCCTTACCTGGACTCAATCTGATCTATATCTGGGGTCAGTGAAGAGACTGAGGATGCTAGAGCAGCTTCATTCATTGCTGCCAGGAAATGTGCCCTAACCTCCAAGCTACCCATGACAACCCTGCAAGCCCCACAATTACTACCTTCAGGAGGTGCACTCTTGCTTTCACACATGGGCGACCTCCTGACAAAGCAGCACACCACTTCTGCAGCACTGGGCTTTCCAGGTACTTTCTGCTGCTGCAGTGAGCCTAGACTGCCTCCCTGCCCAAAGATGTGTCAGTCACCACTGGCCACATATGCACATCCTCACCGTGGAACGTCCAACCCCCATGCTGCACAAGTTGTTTAGGTCACAGTAAGGGCTTTATTACTCTGTGCTATGGGGCTGCTGAGCACTGCTACTCTTAGTGTAAGAAGGAAATCAAAGGTTTTTAGACCCAGAAAGACTGCTTTTAACTGTTAAAATTTATATGTAATTATTTTTTGAGACAGTATTTCATTAACTGAACCATCCTCAAAATAAGACACAAATGAATAACATGAAGCACTTGATGTCATTACTAGGGAACTGCTCAAAAAAGGGCTGGAATAATCACATAACTGTTGTACTGAAAATTGTCTCTGGCTACATGCAAAAAAGTGCAGCAAAGTAGCATCTGGCAAAAAAAAAAAAAAAGCGGTTCCCAACTCTTATATTATCTGTGGTACTCTTTAAGAGACCTCTTAAAAGACCTGCGTACTTATACGGACAACTCTCCATCATTCAATTATGTTTTTACCATAGTCAGAAAATCCTTCTATGTAGCCTAGCTAATTTCCAAGGGAATCATTTCAAGATCCAAATAAGTCATCTTAATACTGTGCTTACTCTTTCCTTACTAGACTTGTGTTTGAATAGAATGCCATTTTTGCTATATACAAATCCAAACGTATTGTTCAACTGGAAAGGACCTAAAGATTTTCAGCCAAAACAAAATTTAAATAAACAAATAAACACCTTAACTTTAACTCTTTGGTAGCTTACCAGCTGCTTCGAGGTGACATGTGTCTCGCTTTTCAAATGATGAAAGACCCAATCCTATTTGATCTCCTACTTCTTCATAAAACTAGTGGTTCTACAAACACTCATACTAAGAACCTAAATTTACACCAACAAATGAGCCTCACTGGAGGAATAGGTGCCTACCTCAATATATTCCCTGCCTATGGAATAAGTTACCACTAAAGGTCAGACAAAGTATTATTGTCTAACTTTTAATGCTAATCTTGATGATGGGATTGGAAGACATAGATTTACAACATGATTATCATGGATGGCCCTGCTTGACTTGGGAAGTGGATTATCATGGATGACTCTGCTTGATTTGGGAAGCAGGCACTATTAAATATTCAAAAGAGTGGCAAGAACTTTAATTTGCGTCTACTAGATCTTTTATGTCTTAGTGATCATTTGTCTAATTTTGTTTCTATGTATGCCATATGTATGGAAAAGTGGAAGAATTTAACTAATGCTAAATACATGACAGGAGAGATTTTGGTTTCTACATGTTGAAGATTCTTATTTTCACCTGGAAATTGAAGACAACGATGCCATGTGAATTCTTACTACAGGAATTGTTAATATACAGGAGACCATGTATCCTGGAGTCTTGAATTGCTGCCTTGCAATAGACCCCATTTAATTTCTAAACTGTACCACAAAGGCTGTAATCCCTAATAGTCTGCTCTCAGTAAGACACATTTCTCTTCTAGAGTGCACAAACAAGTCCTCAGGAAGATAGTTCTTTGAGATGGGATTAGATAAAACTTTGGTAATTTTGTGTCAATGTTGAAACTGATAAATAAAAATAAAACACATCTAATCCAGCAAAAAATTGTCTGAGGAGTCTACCTCCAAATTACAATAATCCATGTAAGGATAAACATGGATCCAGTGGTCATTAGCAGAGTAAACACTAGGGAGATGTGAACTGTACTTCAGAGCTAAGGCTATGCCAGTGGGAAAGGCACAATTTGAAAATATTCATTACTCATTTTGAATTTTAGACAATTTCTGTGGAAGGGTCTTATGAAAATGTGATGGTAGGGACAGCATTTAAAAATTATAGCCCAGACTCCATCAGTTTGAAATAATTAGCCAACAGCTCAGTGCAGACGTTTCAAGCATTAATGGTGAGGATGTCTGCTTGCATAGACAGGGAGGTATTTAGCTGCTTCAGTGGCATATGGGGATAAAGTACTGACTACATCCCAAGTATCCCAGGTTCAATTAGAAGCTCAGGTCTTTGACAGACAGGCAGGAGGGATGGGTGTTACCATCCCTGTTGGGTGGTTCTGTAGCGTCACCTGCGACAGTCCCCCGTGGATATTAGGGATGTCACTCTAGAAGCCATATGCCAAATAAGGGAATAGGGTGGAGACAAGGCTAAGCTTCCTCAGAGGCATGGCGATATGCTGCACATCCCCACTGCATGCTTAACCCCCCCCCCCAGTCATATTAACTGGATGTTACATGCTAATAGCTGTCATCCTAATCATACATTAGCTTCCATTCCTTATGGAGAATTGCTAAGAATAAAATGATTGTGTAGTGACGGAAACGAAGCACGCAATGAAGCTAGAAAAGTTGCAGCTTTGTTTGTAAATAGGGGCTACAGCCCGGAAGAAATGTTGAGAAGTTATGTTAAAATTTATGATAATATAGGAGTTAGGACTCCAAAACCATACAGGGAGAATATAAGAAATGATAACAACAAAAAAGAGACATCAAATAATTCTTTGTTTTTTTGTTTCTAACTATACCCTTTTTTCGGGTAGATTTAATGAATTAGTTAGAGGGTACTGGAAACAAGTGAAGAAAGACGTTCCTTCACTTTCTCAAATAGAATTGAGAATTCCGTTCCAAAGAGGACGGAATTTAAAAGATTTCTTAGTTCATAGCAGATATTCTAAACCTAAACAAAGAGTTATGAAAAGTCTGACAGAATTAGGAACTTCCCCGTGTGGAAAATGTTCCATTTGTCAGTACATTACAACTAGTTTTGACAAAATAGAAGGAAAAAAATTTGAGACTCAGGGTACTTATACTTGTATAAGCAGAGGGATAATTTATGCTATAGGTTGTTCGTGTAGAAAATATTATATAGGTGAAACTAAGAGGAGTTTAGGTGAAAGGATAAAGGAACACATAAGAGATATTAAGAAGAATAAGATTATAAGTCCCATAGCGGAACATTTTAATAGGGTACATTTGGGAGATGTTAAGAATTTGAAGGTAACAGTTTTGGAACAAGTCTCACAACAGTATGGAAATGTAGAAATGTTGAAACATTTACGAAGAAAAAAAGAATCTATTTTTATTATAAAATATAATACCTTACAACCAAATGGTTTGAATAAGGAATGTAATTGGCAAAGCTTTGTTTAATGTTGTTTTAACTTTAAGAAAAGTATGAGTTTAATTTTAGTAAATTGAATGTAATTGATTAATTGATGGAGGCAAAATGATGTTAACATATAAAATGAGAGGTTTTAGTAGAAGAAGTTTTTACTCTGTAAAGGCTGACTATGGCCGAGGCGCTAAGAGAATTTTACAGTGGCATTAAATAACGTTTGGTGAACGGAAGAACATTTTACTGGTCTTTTTTCTTTGTTGTGTGATTTTAAGGATCTGTTTTGGTGGTTTTACAAGGTATTTAGCTGCTTCAGTGGCATACGGGGATAAAGTACTGACTACATCCCAAGTATCCCAGGTTCAATTAGAAGCTCAGGTGTCTGACAGGCAGGAGGGATGGGTCTTACCATCCCTGTTGGGTGGTTCTGTAGCATCACCTGCGACAGTCCCACGTGGATATTAGGGATGTCACTCTAGGAGCCATATGCCAAATAAGAGAATAGGGTGGGGACAAGGCTAAGCTTCCTCAGAGGCAAGGCGATATGCTGCACATCCCCACTGCATGCTTAACCCCCCCCCCGGTCATACTACAGGGAACCAAGGGGGTGGGGAGTAACAGGGTAGTGCATAAAATAAGGAACCCCCTTCTACAGATCATGAATGGACAGACTCCCAGAACACCCTTAAGTTCCACATCAGCCCCAGATTTACTGAAGATAGTCCAGAGGAGTAAATGAGGTGGCTAGCAGACCCAGAGATGGATGTGAGGCACTAGGTTGGGATCTTTGAGGTGATGAAGGAGGGAGAAAAAAATCTTCAAAAAACAAACTCTTAGGTTAGTATTCATAGTTAATAACTCTGCAATACAAACTGACTTGCATCAATGATCTGATCTGCATTGCAGTGCTATGAACAGATTCACAGTAATCCAAATTCCTAAAGGTCAACATCTTATTCCCCGTGAATCTGTATGACTATGAATTGCTTTGCTGTATACCTGGAAAGCTGCATAGTAAAGCAGCTACCATCTGTGTTACAGCACAGGTATTCCTTTATTCTTCAGCTATATTTCTACAGCTCATTTGCATTAACTTGTTTATGTCTTTCGGCTTTTCCCGGTTAGGGGTTGCCACAGCGGAACTCCGGTCCGCTAATGATTGGCAGTAGAGTTTTACATGCTGGCTTGCCGGGCCTAATGCATAACCTTCAACGAAGGAACGCCCATTCATGCATGTCGCCACACATAAGACGCTCTAACTGAGAATCGAACGGGCAACATCTAACTTTGAGGCGACAACGCTACCACAGCACCACCACCGCAGGTTGACATTTTATGTACACACAAATGAAAACCACACAATGACTGTATATTATGCATCTGATATTAATCTTCCTTTTTTTGTCCCCCACTGATAGCTGACAATTAGCTATCCCAACTCTGGGAGCCAACAACTTTGTATTTTGCAGTTAGGTCCCTAACTTCACCTCTGGTGGTTGACATGATCATATGCCTCATGGGAGGGGTAATCTTTGCCCTCCCCTGGTGTGTGTGTGTGTGTGTGTGTGTGTGTGTGTGTGTGTGTGTACGCTCCCACATGCATATGTCTATGAGGATGAGCTTCACTGCCTTGAATAGCCATGTCTCCTTGTTCTATGGCTATTTTTGTCATGGAAATCTGTACTTGCAAAGGAACCATTTAGTTCACCAAAAACACCACTTCCCTCTCTCCAGGATGGATAAGCCAGTATAAGCCTCTCAATTCCATCTTCCTCTGCAAAATTCTTCTAGTACACTGGCATTAGTCAAACTGGGTTTGTCTGAGTAATTTTTTAGGTGTTCATCCTTGTACATCACAGGACCACGCCTTAATTTTTTAAATAATTTAATATAGACAACACTATCAAGTAATCAGTCGAATAATCCAGTAAAGGTTAAACAGTAGCAAGAAAAAAATCAGAAAACTGCTGCAATAACTTTTATAAATATTTACATTAAATTTGAAACATGACAGTCAACTATACATTATAATCCAAGTTGCACATTAATTAACCCTTACACCAGTTACAACAGACATTCAATTTTACTGCTTAACATTGGCTTAAATCTGTTCATTAACTATTTATAAAGGGCTAGATATTAGTGTACAACATTACGTCAATTTAAACTCCTAACCTCCCTTTAAAAACTGTCAAGAAACTAAATGCCTGGCCCATTGTTTAGAGACAGCTTCATGCTGGCCTCATCATTCTTCATACTAATTTCGTAATTTGTAAACATCAATACATTTTAATATAATTCTGTTAACAATTATTCCATACATGGTACCATTGGTCCCTAATGTCACTAATAAACTATCTTCACATAAACATCTTACAAGTATTGCATAATTATTGTAATATTTTCCATTGCATGATCATCATGATTGTCACTGCTGAAGTGACACCCCAACCCCATGTGCCATAATGGGAAAAGGGGTTTTGGATGGAAGAAAGGATTGTCATATTTCCCTTTATCACATTAGTAAGCAATTAGACTAAAACATCAGCCTATCATTTGCTAATCTACAAAAATGCTGCATGACACTTATAAAATTCCTACCTTTTTGCCTAATCTTCCTTAAGCAATAAGTTACCATTCTCTGCCATGACTGGGGCATAGTATACTGCTAATGGTGTTATGTTATGCTACAGTGGGGACAGGAGAACAATTACATCACTGCTGTGTGGTTATGCTAGCAGGTTAGTCTGCATCACAGGGAAGAGAGGGATGGGCAGCATGTTGTTACTGGACAAAAGTGCATTTTTGTAGGGGTTTTAAACAGTTTTTGCTGCTGCTGCTGATGCTCTGCTATTTAATGCTGAAAAACAAATCAGTATACTGTAGCCCTCCTGTACTGTTAGAATATCTACTGTGATGCAGTATTTACTAACTGCAAAAGATTTTGATAGGCACTACATGTCAGTCCTACTCCATGAGGTAAGGTGCTACCCATCATCTATATGTCCCCTATTTAATAATGCCTCATAAATGTCACCATCAGCAGAAAATAAAAGTATCACATCTGTTGAATTATCATTTGTGACACAGGCAAACTTAAATTTATATAAAAGTAATCGAACCATATTAACAAGTTCACATTTAGCTTGTCTGCATATATCAACTGGACACAAGCTGATTTAAGTATACTTTTCTCTGCACTTATTTAAGATTTGATTCAGTAAATATTGTGCGTCTTTGATTCAGTAAATATTGTGTGTCTCTGTCTATCTGCAGTTATCCCCCCCCCCCATTTCCTGTTGTGGTGTTAATTTTGGTGGCTTTGGAATTGCCCGCCCCTGCTGTAAATCTGTTTTTGCACACTCCTCCTGGACCCATCTCATTTGCTCACTCAACTGAGTACAGTGAGATCATATTTTGATTTCAGATATTCCTACCAGACCCATCTCCTCTGCTGTGTATAGAGAGAGCACTTGGGAAGGACAATTCCCTATAGTATCTTAATCTGCTCTGTTTCCTCCCTCTACAAAAAAAAAATCCACTTCATCTGCTTTACTGTATCTGTGTTTCTTCCTACTTTATTACATTATTTTGCTTTTGCCTCTTCTTAAAAGTACTCAACTGAATTTATTCTGCTGCTTTTATTACTGCTTGTTAGTAGCCTGATTAAATTGTAACTGCTATTCTAAGGCCTTTGGTTTAAGCACTTGGGCTTCAAACAGTTGTTTTACATTAAGAAGGTTTGTGGTCTGCACTGTTGTGGCAGGACAGGTAGCATACATCCTTCTAAGTATGGAACTGCTGATTGAAGGCTCAGTGTCTGTTATTCATAGGTTCATAGGTTTATACTAGGCTATCTGCCCCTAAGGCATTTATAAGCCTAGCCCAAATTTTTGTGGCTTACACCACCCCTTATATGAAAAAATACTGTGCCCATTAGTTTGTTGTGCCTCTGTCCAGCAGTGACACAGAGATGATTCCCGGGGTAAACCTACGATCTTCCATCCACAGGTCAAGATTTCTCTTGAACAGAGCCAGCGAGGTGCTCTGCCTCACATGGACCGGGATTTTATTCCACAGCATTGGGAGTCTCTGAGTGATAAATCTATCCCTCCAGCACATCCTATTTATATCCGTGCTAAGGTTTAAGTCGCTAAAACTATTAAAATTCTAAAAGTGTATTAGTTCTGGGTTAAGCACTTGGGCTTCAGGCCAGTTACTTTACATTAAGAAGGTTTGTGGTATGCACTCTTGTGGGAGGAGAGGCTAGATTCTGCCCTTCTGAGCTGTGAATTTCTTGTTAAAGGCTTATTGTGCATGCTTACTTGAACTGTTTCTTTATGAAATCGGTACACCTTGTTTGCTGTAGCATTGGCTAGATTCAGGCCTGCTGGATCTAGCTTTGTTTGTATAACTTGTGCACTGATCCAGGCCGTCTTTTTTGGAGAAGGTTTCTCTGCACCCTAGTGGGAGGAGTCTGCAGTTAGAACTTGTCTGACTGCAGACTGCTGGAACAGGGCTCAGTTTTGAGCTTTTTAACTGGTTAATTGGGTAAAGTGTTGTTTTGATTGTATCTGCCCTATTTTCTGGAAAAAATATATATACTTGTTTCCCACCTTTCTGATCTAGTATAGTCCAGTTTTCAGGTCACTGCTGAATCCAGGGCTGTGTTACACATTTCTGTGTTGCCCATACCTTACTTGAATAGAAGGAAGTTTCATTGTTCACCTGTGAGAGAGGGGAGCTTTGAGCAGCCTATCTGTCTCTGGAGGAGTGGTTTCAGCCCAGAAGTTAGTTGTTTATTGACCATTTTGGGATAACTTCTATCTCTTTCACTTCCCTCCTATAAAAAACGCATTTGCGCGGTTTTGCGCACCGGGCAGTGCCGGCTAGCTAGAGTTAAACTATTCTC
Source organism: Protopterus annectens (assembly GCF_019279795.1). Lineage (NCBI taxonomy): Eukaryota > Metazoa > Chordata > Ceratodontiformes > Protopteridae > Protopterus > Protopterus annectens. The sequence continues at coordinate 349,277,474 of NC_056746.1, read as the reverse complement.
GGCTCCACGAAGTCTACTCTTTAATTTTTCCTTTGGAACTAGACAAACCTTCAACTTTAGCACTTAAAATCATTCATTTCACAGTCAAGCACTTGCTTAAAACTCATAGCAAGCACTAATTAACCCTAGCACTAGACCCCCCTATACTGTCCAGAAGGACAAGGCTCTCTATTCGTCCCCACCAGCCAAACAGCTTATTCTACCAATTCAGGCATGCCCAAAGGGCAGTTTCCGGTGTACTCTCCAGTCCAACTGGTGAATCTGGGCATTTTGAGGCAATAGTACAACTGCCTCATGTACACAGACAACCCTCTCCTCCTACCACCAAACACTAATATATGTGAGAGATGCAATTATACAGCCAAACTGGAGGCAAAGCTCTCTCAACCCAAGACTGGAACTGACAGTCAAGAGGAGAAGGGTAATACCTGCAACACACCACCAGTCTCACATAGACCTAATAAACCAACACCAGCAAATAACACACATGAATACATGAAAACATACTCGGAGGCTCTAATAAAAATCTGCAAAAGCAACAGAGACCTCCAAAGCAGACATCCAAGCAACCTCCACACCCATTACCAACCATGAAACACATACTTCACATAATCAGTGAGCCACGCAATCACAGCCCTTAAGGCAAAATAACATACCCAACACACTAGTAATAGGCGACTCTATAGTCAGGCACACTGATGTCCCACTAACGAGGCACTCATGTCACTCCAGAACAAGTACAAATATGACTCTGTCATTGTCCATGTTGGTGTGAATGACCTCAGACGTACCTCCCTGGACTAGATGAAGACAGACAAGGAAGAGCTCTCTGATCATGTAGCCCAGGCCGGTATGACCCTGACCCTGAGTAGTATCCTGCCCTCACCAAGAATGATGCCACAGTATAAAGAAAAAATTATCAATTTCAACAATTGGCTAAGTTTCTGGTGTCATTCAAAGGGGATCCAGTATCTGTCCACCTGAGATGACATGCTCGACAAGCCACGTTGCTTCGCAAGAGATGGCTTGCACCTGTCACCCTTAGGCTTTTGAATTCTGGCCAAGGCTCTTGCCGCCCACATAGTCCCTTTTTTAGGCAAGGCTCAAAAGACAAACCCACCACCATAAATAGCACAAGTAATCAAAAACTGAGGGTAATGCTACTCAACGCCAGAAGTCTAAACCTCAAAATGCACACACTCGAGGCACTCCTCAGTATGGAGAACACTGACATCTGTGCAGTAACAGAAACCTGGTTTAAGGCTCCTGAGAGCACCCCAGCACTACTAGGCTATAACTCATACCATACCTTTCGGCCACAGAACAAGGACTGAAACACAAAAGGCGGGGGTGTACCCATATTCATCAAGGATACCCACACCTCCAGGTTAGTGGCGCAGCACAATGCATCAGAGATCATCCATGTACAACTAACAACAGGCAAAACTGCAATCCAAATTGTAGCTTGCTACAAATCACCAACCAGGACCCCCATTCCGCATTTCTGGAGACACTGGTAAATTTGAAGGTCCTACCAAACACCCGAATACTGGGTGATTTCAATTACTCAAACATAAACTGGGAGAACTACTCAAGTACTAACTCCCTTGCCCAACGCTTCCTAGAATTTATAAACTCGAATGCCCTGGGTCAACTGGTCAACACCCCCACCAAAGGGAACATATTGGACCTGGTCATCACCAACATGGGTGACCGGTATTCCACACCGGAGGTCAACCCCTCGCTGGTAAGATCAGACCATAGACTAATCACTCTGGATATCCACATTCTGCCCCCAACCCCAATCAAGGAAACCACTGTGAAAAACTTTTCAAAAGCAAACTTTATGTTACTTAAAACTGAAGTGGAAAGGTCCACAGCCCCCATGCTAAAGGACAATGCTGTCCAAGCTGCTGAAACCTTTACAAAGGCACTCTAAGAGCATCTGCAGGAATGCATGGATCGTGCTATTCCAAGTAAAACCAAGACCCACTCCTCCAAGAAAAGGAACCAGTCTGGTGGACCCCTGCCATAAACAAGCTATACAACAGAAGGAGAAATCTAGTACAGAAAAGAGTAAAATCCCAAGAAGGAAAGACATCCCTGGTCAGTATCAGCAAGAAACTACTATCCCTCATTAAATCATCCAAGGCTAGTTTCGAAAGAAAAATTGCCAATGACTCCAAAGATAACCACAAAGTGTTCTTTAGCTATGTCAAGAACCTAAGTGGAAACTCTCAGATCTTCTCTAAGTTAGTGTAAAATGGCACAAAATACACTGAACCGACTGATATTGCCAACATTCTGGCAGACAGGTTTAGTGCAAACTTCACCCCCCTCTCACCCCCTAAAGGGCCCATAACCATACCAGAAGAATGTAGGGCCCCATCAACCACCAACACACAGGTTAAAACAGCCCTATCCAAAGCCAAAAACACAGCTTCAATGGGACCAGACCGTGTCCCAGGCTATGACTTACAAGAGCTTCAAAATGAACTAACCCCTCACTTAAACACCCTGTTCAAACTCAGCCTCTCTACAGACTACGTATCCACAGAGTGGCGCACAGCAACAGTTATCCCACTCCACAAAGGTGGAGCCACAATGGATCCTGGGAACTATCACCCTGTAAGCCTGACTAGCCTGGTCTGCAAGGCTATGGAGTGCATCATCATGGAACTCATTAACAGAGACATTGGGAACCTCCAAACCTTGGACCCTACCCAGTTTGGCTTTGTTAAGGGCAGATCATGCCTCCTAAACCTGGTGGACTTCTTTGAGACAGTTACCAAGGCATTAGACGAGGGAAAGGAGGTCCACACCGCCTACCTAGACCTCGCAAAGGCTTTTGACACCATTCCCCATTCTAGTATTATAGACAAGCTCACCAGCTTGAACATAAACCCCTTCGTCACGAGATGGGTTGCCAACTGGCTCATGGATAGAACCCACACAGTGAGAGTTGCAGGCTCTACGTCCGACTCAAAAATGGTTACAAGTGGCATCCCCCAGGGCTCAGTCCTAGGACCCTTCCTGTTCGGTATATACTTCTCAGAGGTACAGGCAATTATAGGAGGACTATGGCTGACCAAGTTTGCAGACGACTGCAAACTAGGGGCCATATTTGATTCACTGGCTGATACAGACACCCTCTAGAAGGGTCTCACTGAGACGGATACCTGGTGTCAAAATCATGGCCTCAAGCTAAAAGTGCATAGTCATCCCCTTTGGAAAAAATAAAGTATCCGTGAACTACCACATAGGTGGTAGTCCCCTAAATACAGAAAATGTAATAAGGGATCTGGGGACCCAAGTAGATAGTAATCTCTCCTTTGATAATCATATTGCCAAGGTGGTTAGAAAATCCTTCTATGTGACCCACCTAATCACAAAAGGGTTCGCATCTAGAACAAAAGAGGTTATTGTGCCTCTCTACACATCACTCATTAGACCCATCATAGAATACAATGCCCCATTTGGGATGTACCTTACAAGACACCTGCAACAGCTGGAAAGACCACAAAAGTACCTCACCAAGAGGATTACTAGCCTCAAACAGATGCCCTATGCAGCCCGACTCAAGAAACTCGGTTGCATACCGCTTACTCAGAAGTGATCTCTGCCTGACATACAAGACCATGTCCAACCCAGAGTTGATGGACATGCTCCACCTAAAAAAAAAAAAACAAATCCAGGAGAGCCACATGCTCTAGAGATATAAACCTCACCACAACAATAAATGGGACATGCTGGAGGGATAGATTCCTGTCCCAGAAACTTTCCATGCTTTGGAACAGGATTCCAATATACATCAGGCAGAGCCCCTCACTAACACTCTACAAGAGAAACCTTGACGGGTGGATGGGAAACAGAAAATTTACCCAGAGGATCACTGCAGTGGCTCTGCTGGACAGTGACACAGGGAACTAATGACTCTGTTGGACAGAGGCACAGGGAACTAATCTAAGGGGGTGGCGAAAGCCAACACATTTTGGCTAGGTTTATAAATTATCTTGGGCAGATAGCCTAATACTTACCTATGAACCTACATATCCTGTAATCAAAGTACCATTACATAAATTGTTCAATTCCTGGCTTCTTCTAAGCCTCATTCATCCCCCAAAACATTTTTTCTGCACATATTGTTCCCACAAGTTCCATTTTTTCTATGTAATTTACTCCTACCTTTTTTTTTAAAGATCCTACTTCCTGTTCTTTTATTTCTATTACAATATTCACTCCTTCAAGTATAGTTTGTTTAGATTTTGATTTCCATTTCCTACTAATTGCTTTTTTGGTAGCCACCACAATTAAACTTAACAAAGCCTTACTATATCTAGGCAATTCAGATCCTGTCATAACTCTCAATCCCTTAGTGGAAGAAATCTGGACAAAGGTAAAAGTAATGGGGAGACAAAGCCCCAAAAATAGGGACAGATTTTAAATATCGCTCTTATAAGTTTAGAAGTTTGCTAGAATAACGTGTTTTGCATTAGCATGCATTTTCTGAAGGATATGAACTATGAAATTAAAAGTTATGTACTTACCATAACTAGGTATCCATTTTTCATTCTTCCTCAACTTATGGGTTCGGATCCGACTCGGCCACATATTCCAGACTTTGGATCCAGCTCTAGAGCTCCTCCCTCTATCCATAATGCTATATTCTATCCCACTGCCTCAGATCGAGTTTGCTGCCGTGCATCCCTATAGTTAAACAGAGACAGGTGTAGGATGACAGAAAGGCAGAGCTCAAACCCGGAATTGTAGGTTCCAATACAGTCCAACAGGTCTCTCTAGAAAAATGGATGGGGGATGGATGGGAGGGAAGTTGAGGAAAAATGAAAATGGGCAACACAGATGCCTAGTTAAGTACTTAACTTTTAAATCTGATGTTGTCCTTTTTATTCTTCCTCAATGTATGGGACAGAGTCCCCAGCTACGCTGATCTTTTGTGGCCCTCATGGAAGGATACTTTGGAGTACCGCTGAACCAAAGGCAGCACTGTTTCTAGAAATAATATCCAATTTGTAATGAGTAATAAAAGTATGAGCATTGGACCATATGTAGCTGCAGTGTAAATGTCATCAGTAGATGTTCTTTACCAAAAGGCAAATGATGTAGCCATAAATCTAGTTGAATGAGCTCTGGGGGATTTAGGTAATGACATGCCTGTCCGAGAATAAACCCATAAAATACAGTCTATTATCCATTTGGCTAAAGTGACTTCAGAGTCTGGACAACCCAGGCGTTTTGGCATAAAGTTGACCTGATTTTTTAATTTGTTTTGTCCTGTTAAGATAAAAAAAAAGATGTAGTTGTCTGTGCACATCAAGGACTCCTTTATTGGAAAAATTTGGAAAGAAAACTGGTAACTTAATGGGATCGGTTAATATTATTTTCAGAAACCACTTTAGGTAAAAGGGAAGGTTAAGTCCTTAAGGAAACCGTATCCTAATGAAAAATTATTTAAGGAGTTCTTGAAAAAAGAGACTGGAGTTCAGATATTCTCTTTGCAGAAGTAATGACTACCAATAAAGCTGTTTTCCAGGAAAAAAAAATCAGATCAGATTTATCTGACAGTTTAAGGGGTTTCTGCATTAGAACTTAAAGCATAACTATTAGATCTCAAGGTGGTAAGGGATCCTTATTTGGAGGCCGTAGAAAAAAAACACCTTTCAAGAAGGCTTTACATAATCTAGACAAAGCCAGAAAAAAATGTTTGCTCCTCGTGAAAATTGGAAATTGCTGCCAGTTGAAATTTAATTGCAGAGAAACTAGCTCCTTCTTTAAAAAGAGTTGTCAAAAACTGAAGAATCTGAAGAACTGGGGCAGAGAAAGGGTCAATTTCCTTATTTGACACCCAAAGGGAGACTCTATTCCATTTGCTTTTGTATATATTTTTGGTAGATTCTTTTTGAGAAGCCAAAATAATGTTATGTACAGGGGAAGAAAGCCTGGGCTGTCTATTATTGGAAGTGGAGAAACTATGCATTTAGTATGAAGGTCTGAATATTAGGGTCTTAGATCCCTGATGGGTGAAAAAGAAGATCCATAGTTGGTTCTAGTATCCATGAAGGATAATGAAAGTGAGACCATAGAAAGGGGAACAACACTTGCCAAGGCCAGAAAGGGGCAATGAGGTTGACTGAGCTCTTTATCCAACTTGCTTTCTGTAGAAATTTGTGGATCAAGGTGAGTCCTGAGGGCCAAGTATGCACTAGAGTGTCTCTTGGTGACTCCCCTTGAGGGGGGGATAATTGCTACACTTGTTGTTGAGGGGAGTGGCAAACAGTTTGCAGCGAGGTCGGCCCCAATGCCAGAAGATCACCTCCACCACAGATTGACTGAGAGACTATTGTGGGGCTTCAAAATGGATCTGCTTAGTTTGCCTGCTAGCACATTGGTTTGCCCTGGAATGTGCATTGCAGTTGGAAAGCGGTCTGATGAGATTGTCCATTCCCGTACTCTCATGGCCTCTCTGCAAAGGGGATAAGCTTGAGTTCTTCTCTGTTTGTTGATATACCAGACTATAGACATGTTGTTGGTCTGAACTGCAACAGTTCCCAAGGGGAGAGCATCTTGAAATTCCTACAACGCTAATAGCACTGCTCTCATCTTTAGGACATTGATATGCAATTTGCTTTCTGGGGGGAACCACATGCCTTGGACCATTCTTCCCAAGAAATGCCCCCTTCACCACAGTTGAGTAGCATCTGTGGTTACTGTGGCTATTGAGTTTGGTAGAACAAAGAGTCTGCCTAGATGAAGATCATCCAATTATATCCACCAGCAAATGTGCTGTTTGCAAACTGGGATGAGTTTAACTGGAAAGGATAGGGGTTGATAAAGAATGGACTGCTGTATAGCTAGAATCCAATGGAGAACCCACATAAAGAAACATGCCAAAGGAAGTAGTACTATGGCTGCTGCCATGGAACCTAGTGCTTGAAGTACTAACCTTGCCAGCTGAGATAGATGGGCAAGGAGAATCTGAACCTGGCTTCTGATAGTTGAAATACGATGAGGGGGTAGAGATGCTACTTGTGTTGCCGTATCTAGAACTGAACCAATAAACTTCAGACTCTGGAACAGTATTAAGTTTGACTTGGCATGATTTACTGTTATACCCAAAGATTTGCAAATCTGGAGCAAAAAGTCCTTTGCATGCAGAAGCAGATGCTTGGAGTGGCCAGTAAGCAGACAGCCATCTAGATATGGAAACACCTGGTATCCTTTCAGTCCCAAATGAATTGCCACTACTGCCATGCATTTGGTAAACACCCTTAGGGATGTCGTAAGTCCAAAGGGCAGCACTCTGAATTGGTAGTGACTGGCTCCCAGCTGAAAGTGTAAGCGTCTTTGGGAGCACTTGTCTATTTTGATGTGATAGTAAGCATCCTTAAGATCTATTGAGAACATCCAATCATCCTTGTGAAGAAATGGCAGGCTGGACTGTATTGTGACCATTCAGAACTTCGACTTCTTCACATACTGATTTAGTCTGCTTAGATCCAAAGTTCATCTGAGGAGCCCTAGTTTTCTTTAGTACTAAAAAGAAGTGTGAGCAAGTTCTGAATCCTATTTGGTCTGGCAGGACCTTGTGGATGACTCTCTTGTCTAGCAGCTTTTGGATTTCTTATTCTGCTGCCTTCCTTTGACTGGGTGGAATGTTGGGAAGTTTCTTCCTTTTGAGAGATAGGAGGAGGAAAAATGGTATGTAATAACCCTGCATATTATTCTTAGCCCCATGTGTCTTGTGTTATACTTGCCCGGAGATCTGGGTGCAAAGACAATCGACCCCTGACTGCCTCCAGAATTGGACTCAGGCAGCATTTCAGGAGTGTTGAAAGGGCCCGTCTAAAAAGGAATCTCTGAAACCCTGATTCTGCGGACCTCCTCTGTCTCTAGGGTGACATCTACCATTACAAAGTTCTCCTCTGGTCTGGAGGAATTATCCCCACACAAATCTTGGAAAGGTCCCTGAGATTTACAGAACAACATCTTCTTACTGCCTCTCTGATTCCTAGAAAAGGATCGTTGAGGCATAGAAAACATGATCCCCACAGCAGACAGAGTCTTTCCATCTTGCTCAATGTAGGTAAAGCATATCTTTTACTAATAGCCCAAACAAGAAAGTGCCATTGAATGGGGCATTAATAAAGGACATCTTAAAAGACGCCACAAAGTCACATAGCCATATCCAAGTATGTCTCCTTATGGCAATGCCTGACCCAACTGCTTGTGAGGTGCCTTTAGTTGTGTGAGAGATCAACCTCAATGAAGCATTTGACATAGATAACAGAGTGTCCCATTGCGAGGATGGTCTTTTGAAGTTCTCAGCAGACATGAACTCTGAAATAGTATTTGAAAGGTCCTTGGTCAAATCTCTCTGAAGCCTAACAAAAGTGCAAGATAGTTTACTGACCACAAGGCAAAGGTTGCTGAGGGAAAGACTCACTTTCCAAATCTGTCCAATGCTCTAGGCTCTGTGTTTGGTGGACAGACAGAAGAGCTCTGTTCTTCTAGCTGTTTCTTGCTGCTGCAACCACCATATAATCAAATGAAACTCCCTTGCTCCAATGGGGTCTGTCTGCTGGAGGGGCTAAAAATTTCTTGGATCTTTTGGGAATGGTCTCAACAGAATCCGTTTCCTTCCAATCCTGTTGGGAAACCAAATAAACAAGTTCATCTGCTGGGGGGGGGGGGGGTAACCCAAGATGTAGATGGGCCAGAACGAAAAGCCTCCAAAAATACAGATTCTTCTGGAGAGGGGTTTTGGGAAGACTGACCACCTTTTTGTTTCAGGATCTCTAAAATATCTGCAAAGGAGATGTCATCTGATGGGGACCTGGGAGACCCCCTCTCCTTAATCAAAATGGATAACCTCTGTGAGACACTCCACGGGGGGGGGGGGGTCAATGTGTCCCCTTCTGCATGTTCTCTTCCAGTGCACCTCTTCTGTAGTGTGTTCAGGTGAGGTGTCAGTACAGACAGGAAATTTCTCCATTGGAACTAGTTGGAAACTTACTGGAAATGGCAGTCCCTGTGGAGTAGGCCCAACCTTGGAACTGATGAGAGAAAAGGGGTAGGATCCAAAACATGAGATGGTGTTTCTCTTTGGAGAGAAAAAGCTCTTTCAACCACTCGAAAGCCAATAGACCCAGACAAGCTTTGACCCACCTTCTCAGAGCCGAAACTCCCAATGAAAGTAGGTCTAGACCACCCTCATATCCATACCTCAGGGACAGAATCAGATCCGAACTGTCCAAGGCTGAGGTTTTGAGGGGAAGGGATGGATCCGACAAAATTGGAGCCAAACCTATCCCCTTGCATCCGCTGCCAACACTTCAGCTGTGAGAGTATTGGAGCAGAACTTGTCAAGGAAATAGTCGGAGTGAAGGAAGATTAATAAACTAATGAAAGAGAAATTTAAGGAGACACTTTAATGTTAAATAACTCACAAAGTATCTCTATCAAAACTCGAAAGTAGAACCTGATTTTATTTGCAATGGAGGCAAATGAGATCTGAGGCAATGGGGATGGAATAGGGCATTATGGGTAGAGGGAATAGTTTGAGAGCTGGATATGAGGTCTGAAATATGTGGCCAAGTTGGATCCAAACCCACACGTTGAGGAAGAATGAAAAAGACAACATCAGATCTCAAATCCATCCATCCATCCATCCATCCTCAACTCCTTTATCCCATTTTGCATATGGGGTCAGGGTGTTACTTCAATAGTGACAATCATCTCGAGCCAAGGTTTATACCACCAGGTGGCTAGCCCTGCCATGGCAGTTAATCCGTACCACTCACTTGCACACACACTCGCACCCAAGGCCAATTTAGTGTGTCCAATCCACCTATTGCATGTCTTTGGAATGTGGGAGGAAACCGGAGTGCCCGCAGGAAACCCGTGTGACCACAGAGAGAGCATGCAGACTCTGCAGAGAAGGCACTCCAGCATCACATCTCAAATGTCTGCCACTATTTGGTGACTTCAATTCTCAAAGATTTGCCAGAAAAACACAAATTTTATTAGGAATAAACCAAAATATTAGTCAAAAATCTGGACATTCCATGAAATCTGGAGAGTTGAGAGGTATGGATCCTGTATCCCAGCTCAAAAAAAAAAAAATAATTTCCTTAGTTACACTCATTTGCTCGTCTAGCATTCCTGACAGAATACTTTGTAGGGAATTTTTAAACTATATCAACTCATTACATCCAGAGAACATATGCTCACCATGTATATTTTCCTTTCCTATTACACTTCCAACATTTGCCATCTACCAGAGGGAAAAAAAGGAGTCTGCTTGGGGTATAAAAATATCTATGCAAAGACTTCCAGACAAAAATCCTAAATCTTCTACAATTTGTTGCATATTTGGTAGCCATACATATGTCCTACAACTATTACCTTGAGAATTACATATCTAACATCTCTTTATAATTTTTTGACCTCTTCTGATTGATTCATGCAGTTAATATGAAATATTTTATATGCCCTACTAATTTTCCATTTTAGCAGCAGCTTCTGTTCCAGATTCAATTAAAAACTCAAGCATTTCAAGTGTTTCATTTAGGATTTTGCTATCTTTTCCTCTGTCTGTACTCTGATACCAATCCCTGATAGGGAAGGCAATCACTAGCCTGAAATCCAAATGCCTTCTTGGCCTCTTCCCATTCTATTACCTTTCCCACTCTAATTATTTGTTCCCAATACCTTTGTTGCTTTGTATGCTTCACCCAGTAAATATCAACCCCCATCTTGCCTATTCTCTGTACCCCCAATTGCAGTCATCCCTATCAGCAGAATCTTCATTATGTATTCCTGCATTGGCTTAGTTCTTCGTATACTTTCTGCTACTTTATGAATATAATATTCTGTTTTACTGTTATTCTCCTTGCGGATCTGCATCCAAAACAATCCCCATTCTATCCTTATTATCCACTGCTTCATCATCATCCCTTTCCACTTTGAATTGTAGCTTTCTAATTGTTTTATGTGTAAGAGCCTTAACTGTGTAGCTAAACTATCTCTTCAAATCAATAAGTTCTAAACCTCCTTGTTCTATTGGGAGGATCAACTTATCCCACTTGACTCTTGCCCTCTTCCCCTCCAAAATTAAATCCTTGAATTCTTTATTAATTACTGGGTACAGCTTGTCTTCTTGTTGAAAATAACATGCCTGACCTGTGTATAAAATTAAAGGAAATAAATTTTCTCTCTTGATATCCATATCTGTAGCAAGGGCTTTCAGTTTCTTAATTTTATATTATCTTTTGATAAGTTTCTTTACACATATCTTTAGCTGCCATAACAGAATAATTTTAATCCATATTTTATCATGTCCACATAAATCTGGACATGGCTGAACCAGTTCATGTGTGGGTAGATAGTTTACTGCTATAGCCTTTGTTTTATCTTCATTAATTTTACATCCCCCCCCCCCCAAAAAAAAAAAAAAAACAGAACTGTCTCAGAATATTCCACAACACTAAGATGCCCCTTTCTGGATACTTCAGATAAAAAATAACATCATCTGCAAACTATCAGTTAAGACATAGGCAAATATACATTAACAGAAATGAAAGCAAACCATTTTAGCATTCTTCCATTTAAATACAATACCCATCACAAATATTTTCTTTGCTATAATCATCGGTCAAACATTATAAAAAATTGCTGAATTGCTCCCTTCCCTTAAACCTCATGTCTCCTCCTCCTGAAAATTACTATGAAAGTATTTTTTCCACAGTTTCCATTTACTTCAATGTAATTTGCTCCTTCCCATTACTAAGGATCCCTCTTCCAGTGCTTTTACCTCGTTTATAAAATTCAGTACCTCAAATACAGTTGGTGTAAACTTTGGCTTCTATTTTCCAGTAATTGTTTTTTTGGCAGCCAAAAAAAATTACATTTAATAAGGTCTTTCTATGTTTGGGCAATTCAGATCCTGTCTTCTTCTTCTTTTGGCTGCTCCCGTTAGGGGTCGCCAGAGCGGATCAACTGTTTCCATTTCTTTCTGTCCTCTGCATTTTGCTCTGTCACACCAACCACCTGCATGTCCTCTCTCACCACATCCATAAACCTTATCTTAGGCCTTTCTCTTTTCCTGTTACCTGGCAGCTTCATCCTTAGCATCTTTTTTCCAATATACTCTGCATCCCTCCTCAGCACATGTCCTAACCAACGTAATCTTGCCTCTCTGGCTTTGTTTCCAAACCTTCCAACCTGGGCTGACTCTCTAATATACTTATTCCTAATCCTGTCCATCCTCGTCACACCCAGTGCAAATATTAACATCTTCAACTCTGCCACGTCAAGCTCTGACTCCTGCCTTTTTGTCAATGCCACTGTCTCCAACCCATATAACATTGCTGGTTTCACTACCCTCTTGTAGACCTTCACTTTCACTCTTACTGGTACTCGTCTGTCATTAATCACTCCTGACACTCTTCTCCACCCACTCCATCCTGCCTGTACTCTCTTCTTCACCTCTCTTCCACACTTCCCATTACTCTGAACTGTTGATCACAAGTATTTAAACCACCTTCGCCACCTCTACTCCCTGCATCCTCACCATTCCTCTACCCTCCCTCTCATTCACACACATATATTCTGTCTTAGTCCTGCTGACCTTCATTCCTCTTCTCTCTAGAGCATACCTCCACCTCTCCAGGGGCTCCTCCGCCTGTTCCCTACTCTCACTACAGATCACAATGTCATCTGCAAACATCATAGTCCACAGGGACTCCTGTCTGATCTCGTCTCTCAACCTGTCCATCACCATTGCAAATAAGAAAGGGCTCAGAGCTGATCCTTGATGTAATCCCACCTCCACCTTAAACGCATCTGTCACTCCAAACAAGTCACCAAAATACCACCACGGCTCAGGAGTTTCAGTTTTTAAGTTGCAGTTCATTTATTCAAGTATAACAGTCAAAATAGTAAGCGTTCGGGTTATATCCAAAACCTTCACCAGACATATAGCAAATAGCATTATCTAGGCATTTAAATACCAAAAAAGGCGCCAAAAGTAAACATACTGAAAATCTCATTCATGTCAGTTTTAGCCACTAGATGGTGCTAAATACAGATACATATCACATATAGAAATCTTTCTTCAATGTCAATAAAAAACATTAAAACATTAGTGAATGTTTAAAAATCAACCTAATATATAGAATATAAGTATATAAAATGTATATAAATTAGTGTACATGTAAAAATCCGTCATTTTAAATAAATATATATAAAATTCATTATTGATGTACTTTCTGTTCATATATATCTACTTCAACTCACATTTAAAATTACATATAAATTTTCAAGACATATATATCAAATTCCTTCACTAAAACAAAATATAGAAACATATTTATATCTGTATACAATGTGCAAATGTAGAGTTTCTACATATATATGAAATATATAAACATGAAGTATCTATATAAAGATTCTAAATAACAAATATAAAACAATGTCCATATCCTTACACACAATCTGTCTTTTCCTTCTTAATGTTTCAATGGTCTATCTCTGAGGAATGGCTTGATCTAAATCTTATCGTTCAAGCCATTTCCTCTATCAGACTGCATTCTTATTATCCATTTTATTTATTGCTTTTCTGTATGGTTCTTTATATTTCCTATCCTCTTATTTCTTTCAATCAACTCTACCACCATGAATCTAAACTTATGGCTTAGATCATGATTTAATACATGTTTAGCTGATGCGTTGGTCTCATCTTCATGATTTATAGCATAAACATGCTCCCTCACTCTCTCTCTCAATATCCTATTTGTTTTTCCTATAAAGAAGCTGGTGCGTTTCATGCAGCTAGCCAGATAGACAAGGTCTCTGGATTTGCAGTCAGCATAGTGTCTAAATGTATAGGTTCTTTTACTGTCAGAATGTATAAAAACGTTAGAACATTGCATACATGAACACTGATTGCAATTTCTGCATGGATAGGTACCTTACCTATTTGACATTATCTTACTGCCTTTACTTTCTTCATAGCAAAGAAGTATTTTCAGTGATTTGTTATTACGATAACTATATCTAGGTTTAGGACCAACCAGAGTCCGAATTTCATAATTTGTGGTTAAAATAGCACAATTATTATTAATAATATTACTTATATTCCTATTATTATTTGAGTATTGTATGTTCAACCTAGTGTGTGCATTGATTAAATTAGTATACCTCATCATTTGTGTTGATTCAATTTCATTAACATTCTTTTTCTTAAAGTAAGGTCTCCCCTTCTTTTCTCTATTACCACTGGATCTTTTATAACATCACTTTCTTTCCTGCGGTATCCTCTCGCAATAAATTCATCCCTCAAAGTGTCCAAAGTTGACTCACATTTAATATCATCACTAGTTAATTTAGATATTCTCCGTCCTTGGTTGATAACCATATTCTGATATATATGTCTAGGGTGCATGCTCGTGCGATGAAGTAAGCTATTTCCCTGCATTTCTTTCTATACAGTGATGTTGTAAAGCTATTTTCTTTTCTCGTGACAACACGTCCAAAAATTCAATAGCTGTTCTAGACCATTTGCCCTCAAATTTCAGAAAGGTGGTAGTCTGGTTAAGGTACTCAATAAACAAACACAAATCAACTTCCATACCCTCCCATAGGAAGAAGACATCATCTACAAATATCTTGTAATATTTAATATTCCCAGCGTAGTTTGTATCCATGATGAATGTCTTCTCCCATTGGGCCATAACCAAATTGGTGTATGTGTTTGCACAAGGCGTTCCCATCGCCACACCTTTGGTATGCAAATAATAATTGTCTGCATATACAAAAACATTATTTTCCAAAATGAGCTCAAGTAACAACATACATTTCATCACTTCATCCTTATTGACATTTCTTGCACATAAGATTTGTCTCAAGTATTCTAGCCCCTCTGTATTAGGTATCATGGTAAACAACGATTTCACATCCAGAGTTACTAGCCAAATATCAGACAACTCATTGCTATTATTCATACATTCAAAGAAGGTTTCAAGGAAGTCTCGAGTATCCCTAATTATAGTATATGTCGTTTGAACTATCTCTTTAAGTTGTTTTTCAGCATAAATGGAGAGTGATTCTGTCAAACGCCCTCTACTCGAGACAAGTGGTCTCATTTTAGGGTTCTGATAGTCTTTATGGACTTTCGGAAGCTCTCTAAATGTTGGAACGGTTGGTAATTCAATCAAAAAATACTTATATAAATCAGGATCAATGATGTCGCACATTAATAAATCATACAAATTACTATGCATGTTATTAATAATCTTGTTTAGCTGTATAGCATTTATTGACCAATATGTTTCATTCTCATTAAGCACTGTTTGCATCGCTTCTTCATAATATTGCTTATCAAAAACAACTGCCCCACCCTTATCTGTAGGCCTGATTACAATTTCATTATTGTTGCTAAGACTAACAAGTGCTTCACGTTCCCCTTCATTTAAATTATAAAAGGTCTGATTACATTTAAATCTTTGTTCATTGTATATATGTATGAAATCCCTTTCACATGCTTGTTCAAATGCATCTAAAAGGGGGTGTACATAAGGTACAAAAACACTAGGTTTCGTAAACAAAACATGTTCATTGTCTTGGTTATCCTTATACAGCATTTTTAATGCTATGTTCCTGACAAACACCTCAATGTCAAGAATAAAGTCAGTAATATCAGTTCCTCTGGCAGGTATAAAGGAAAGTTCTTTATTTAAAAGTGATTTTTCAAACATTCTCAATTCATACTGAGATAAGTTTATTACTAGTTCAAACTCACTTGTCTCTGCATCTTGTTCTGAGATGTTCTCAAATCCCCTGATGTTTTTCGTTTCCTGTTGGTCTTGATGGGAGTCCATTTCTTATGTTCCCGAATGGGTAATGGAAATTGATGAGCCACCGAGTTTAAAGCCGGTTGAACAATGTGGCCATTAATCTGTTTTCTTCTTGCATCTCCATTTGATGCTGGATTTAATTCGCTAGTTGTTATTACATGTTGTCCCTCGATATGTATTGCTGAGACAGGTTCAGTGTTCTCAATAAGGCTGCTCCACTTCGCTGTAGTTTTAGGCATATCCAACGGTTGCTGCTCCATATTCAATGCTAATGCCCCTTGGCTGCCAGTTGAAGCCATAGCTTCTATGCCATTTTGGTTTTCATTTCCTTGAGCACTGGAAGGTTTGGTGAGGGTGATGTCCCTTTCTGGCTCTTTCAATTGGTGGGTAGAGAGAGGATTATGGAAGCGACTCTTGGCTGTAGGTTCTCCCAGTCCTCTTGATTCCCTCGGCCAAGAAAAAACATTCTCAACACTAAAATCTTTTAGGTCACATTCAAGCTTCTTCTTTTTATCTAAAAGTAGTCTACGTTCTAGTGCCGATATGTGCGAGTGTATGTCTTCATAAAACATGGCATAGTCTCTCTCGTTCACGAGCGACATCATTTCAACTTGTTTGTTTATTTCTTCAGCTATAGTGTTCTCTATTAGCATATATTGCTCAGTGAGAAGTTTTATATATAGAAAACTAGTGTCAATATTCAGTTTTTGCTATTTGGTCAAGAGTTCAGGGTATGTCGGCATTTTTAAGATTCTAAGTCCTCTAGGTACTACATGGAAACAAAGACACGCCTCCATATGTTTACGCTGCCATTGAACATTCTTTAACTTTATCAGAAGGTTCTCTATTTTCCAAGTCAGTTGTAAAACATTAATAGTATATTCATTCATTGGAGTGCTCATTATCGCTAACATTCAACAATTCATTCTTTCGAAATTGCAGAAGTGCATTCGATTCTGCTTTCAATAGTCTCTTAAAAGCTTCTGTCATATTGAAAAGTCTATTACCTTCTTGTGTAGAATTAGGATTATAAGCAAGTTCAATGGATGTTCCTTCAGCCATGTCCCTTGTAGCTAGGGTTGCCATCTGTCCATTTTTTGACCGGACTGTCTGGTTTTCTGGCAAATTGTCCGGTTACCAATTTTATTCAAAAGCGGACATGTGAAGTCCGGGTTTTGCGCCACTGCCACAATTTGTTTTTACCGAACAGAAGAATTCATTTTACGTACGCATAGAAAGACAAAATCATGCTCTACCAGCACGCAAGAAAGCTAACAAGCTGACATCTGAGGTTTTATTCAATTGTTATAAATCACGGGCACACTACTGCTTTCTTCAGAAGTAACGCTACAAACTGTGAGCTCACTATCAGTATAAAAGTGAACAACTAATGGGGGAGGGGTGCCTACCAACCGCACAGCGATTAAGAGTATGCAGTTGCACAATCTCCATCTGGAAACTCAGTTAAGCAAACTCCTGAATCTACTAGTTGACTGTTTTAAAGACAAAATCAGCCAAAAGCAGGCAGCAGGAATGGAAAAAAGAGGGTGTTCCCTGCTGGGTGGTGTCACCGTGACATCATAAAATGGGCAGGCTGTGGGCGGGGATGGGGTGGGATGGGTGGGTTTACTGGTGACGCGAGGGGTGTGGCTTTACTCCGGTTTTAGCCATGACGAAAGGTGGCAACCCTACTTGTAGCTGCCAAAAACAATAATTCAATCCAATAAATCCAGTAAACAGCTTCAGGGTGAAGGTACTGAGTGGTGCAAATGCAAAATGCAAATAAAACTTCAAACAAGTCACTAAAGTACCACCACGGCTCAGGAGTTTCAGTTTTTAAATTGCAGTTCGTTTATTCAAGTATAACAGTCAAGATAGTAAGCGTTCGGGTTATATCCAAAACCTTCACCAGACATATAGCAAATAGCATTATCTAGGCATTTAAATACCAAAAAAGGCGCCAAAAAGTAAACATACTGAAAATCTCATTCATGTCAGTTTTAGCCACTAGATGGTGCTAAATACATATACATATCACATACAGAAACCTTTCTTAAATGTCAATAAAAAACATTAAAACATTAGTGAATGTTTAAAAATCAACCTAACATATAGAATCTAAGTATATAAAATGCATATAAATGAGTGTACATGCAAAAATCCTTCATTTTAAATAAATATATGTAAAATTCATTACTTTGGTGACTTGTCTGAAGTTTTCTTTGCATTTTGCGTTTGCACCGCTCAGTACCTTCACCCTGAAGCTGTTTACTGGATTTATTGCATCCGTCAGTCCCACTGCAGACCTCACCGCTGTCACACTACCCCTGTACATATCCTGCACCACTCTTACATACTTCTCTGACACTCTCAACTTCCTCATACAGTACCACAACTCCTCTCTAGGCACCCTGCATCCGTCACTCCCACTGCAGACCTCACCGCTGTCACACTACCCCTGTACATATCCTGCACCACTCTTACATACTTCTCTGACACTCTCAACTTCCTCATACAGTACCACAACTCCTCTCTAGGCACCCTGTCATATGCTTTCTCTAAGTCCACAAAGACACAATGCAACTCCTTCTGACCTTCTCTGTACTTCTCCATCAACACTCTCAGAGCAAACATCGTATCTGAGGTGCTCTTTCTTGGCATGAAACCATACTGCTGATCACTAATCATCACCTCCCTTCTTAACCTAACTTCCAATACTCTTTCCCATAACTTCATGCTGTGACTGAGCAATTTAATCTCTCTGTAGTTACTGCAGCTCTGCACATCACCCTTATTCTTAAAAATCGGTACCAAAACACTTTTTCTCCATTCCTCTGGCATCCTCTCACTTTCCAAGACTTCATTAAACAATCTAGTTAAAAACTCCACTGCCATTTCACCTAAACACCTCCATGCTTCCACAGGTATGTCATCTGGACCAACAGCCTTTCCATTCTTCATCCTCTTCATAGCTATCCTTACTTCCTCCTTGCTAATCCACTGCACTTCATGATTCACTATCAGCACATCATCCAACCTTCTCTCCCTCTCGTTCTCTTCATTCATCATCCCCTCAAAGTACTCTTTCCATCTGCTCAACACAATCTTCTTGCTTGTGAGTACATTTCCCTCATTATCTTTTATCACCCTTACCTGCTGCACATCTTTACTAGCTCGGTCCCTCTGTCTAGCCAATCGGTACAGGTCCTTTTCTCCCTCCTTAGTGTCCAACCTTTCATACAACTCTTCATACGCCTTATCCTTAGCCTTCGCCACCTCTCTCTTTGCCATGCACCTCATTTCCTTATACTCTTGCCTTTCCACATCTCTCTGACAATCCCACTTCTTCTTCTTCGCCAACCTCTTTCTCTGTATACTCTCCTGTACTTCTTCATTCCTCCACCAGGTCTCTTTGTCTGCCTTCCTCTTTCCAGATGTCACACCAAGCACCTTTCTAGCCATCTCTGTTACTAGCTCAGCTGAAGTTACCCAGCTATTCGGTAACTCTTCACTACCACCCAGTGCCTGTCTTAACTATTCCCTGAACTCCACCTCACAATTACCCTTTTTCTATTTCCACCATCTGATCCTTGGTGCTGCCCTCACACTCATCCTCCTCTTCTTGATTACCAATGTCATCCTACAAACCACCATCCTATGCTGCCTAACTACACTTTCCCCTGCCACCACTTTACAGTCTCCAATCTCCTTCAGACTGGCCTTCTACATAAGATATAATCCACTTAAAATCAAACTTGCCAGGAAACTCCAATAAGTGTACCACCACCTTGTCAGGGAAGACGATAGTTTACTCACCACATAGACATCAAAAAAATGTTAAAAAAAACATGTTCCACATAGAAACATCCATAAAACGTTAAAATAACAGGTTAAGCGCTTTCACTCACAGTATATGAGCTTCATCAGAACACAAACAGTATCCTGGGAATGCCTTAAATTTAAAATCTGGCGCCAGTTTTATCTGCTGTTATCCTATCTTAGCCTTTAAACGTCTTAAAGCAACAGTCAACAATTTAATGTCTGTACGTGTAAATATTACACATAACCAATCCTTGTGAACTTAAAATGTACTAATGCAATAAGTATAAAAATAAAAATATAAGAATAAAATCACAAAGAAAAATATATTAAAAACACATAATTTGGACACTGAATATATAATATAATAAATATCTTCAAAACAACTTCTGTAAGCATTCACATTACTACAAATCTATAAAAATTGATCACTAGTATGATTCCAACTACTCTAAATGTTAAATAATTACAGGTGTATAAATACTAATGCTAAAATGTGTAAATGTCTATCCTGTACCATGAATATTAAATATCTCCATAAACATGTTATCAAATACCGAACTGGTATATCCTATCTGAAAAAATTCCTATATCAAATTTATGAATCATATGTACTGCTTGACTGTAATAAAAGTGTTTTACTTGATATCCATCTCTAAAATGGGCTTACATGAAATAAAATCATTTAACCCTGGTGGAGTGGTGGCATCTAAAAATAACTGCCACCATACTTCTCTAAAGTTTAACATTTTCTTAAAATCCCCACCTCTGGGATCTATCTGTATAATATCTAGTATAGCAAATTTAAATTCATGTAAAGCCCCCATCTTTTCAACATGTCTAGATAATGCATTTGTGGAATCTTTTTTTGATATATTATATATGTGATCGTATATGCGCTTCCTAAAACATCTTTCTGTTTTACCTATGTAGTAACTGGCACATAGGTTACACTTGGCCATATAAATCACCATTTTTGTGTTACAGTTACCTTTTTTAAATTTTACCAACTGTCGATGTTCATTATTAATAATTTGGTCTTTTTCCAATATGTATTTACATTGGTTACAAACACCACATTTTTTTGTACCGCTTTTTTTGTTATAAAAATTATTATTCTCAGCTCATCTCATTATACCACTAGGAGGTTGTTGTAACAAATTATTTATATTGCAACCCATTTTGTAAACTGTTCCTGGTTTATGGCCCACAATATCTCTCAAATTAGCATCTGTTGATATTAAATACCAAAATTTGTTCATAATCTCTATCACTTGGTTTGAAATTGGACTGAACTGTATAATGAAAGACCTCTGATGAATACTTGAATCATTCGTACAGTGATTCTTATTACCTATAGCATTAATACCATTGCTATTGTTTTTGCCAGCTCCTAAAAGTGTCTTATATTTGTTTCCCCATTCATTTATAACATACTGTCCTACATCTTCCAACATTTTTGAAGGATAGCCCCTATCATTAAATAAACCTGTAATATACTTGACTTCTTCCGTCATTTCATTATAGTCAGAAGTCATATGTATGGCTCGATTGCATTGTCCTTTAAATAGATTGTATTTTAATTTTCTTGGATAACA
This sequence comes from Protopterus annectens, assembly GCF_019279795.1. NCBI lineage: Eukaryota > Metazoa > Chordata > Ceratodontiformes > Protopteridae > Protopterus > Protopterus annectens. The sequence continues at coordinate 349,256,185 of NC_056746.1, read as the reverse complement.
ACTATCATATGCCAAATAATCATTTGAAAAGGTGTTTTGCCTAAAGATTTTTGATTTTAAGCCTCCGTCCTGCTTGTATATATAGGTATCTAAATATGCTATCCCTTCATAACTATATGAGTAGGTAAACCTAAGAAAATCACTACTGTTGTTCAAAAATTCGATGAATCTTTCAAAATTTTGCCATGTATTGCCCCATACTAAATGTAAATCATCCAAAAATCTGGAATAATGTATGATGCTCTTGTAAAATACACTGGGGAAGATAATGGTGTCCTCCCAATCAAGCATGACCAGGTTGGCAAAAATGGGGGCACAAGCTGTCCCCATTGCTACCCCCCTGGTCTGCCTGAAATGTTCACCTTCAAAATAAATGAAATTCTGATCTAAAACCAGTGACATACATTCCATAATTAAACAGATTTCATCCCATTTCAAATCAGAATGTTTAGCTATACTGTTACAAAATGCCTCTAGACCTAGCTGTTTAGGGATACAAGAAAACAAATCTATAACATCAATTGTTACAAACATGTATCCATCTTGCCAAATATTTGCTGGGTACATACACATAAATTCCCAAGAGTCTTTGACCATATGGGGTATCTTATTATAAACATGCTTTAGCCATATATCTATTAGTTTACCTATGGAGAAAGTTTTAGATCTACTGCCTGATACTATCGGTTGAAATGGGGGGGTTGGTAGTATCCGTATGCACTTTTGGTATGCTACCAAAGTAGCCAATCTTGGATGTTTTACCTTCATATAGTGATAAATCTCATTATATATCCTATCATCAATGAAAAATTCCTCCAGATAAGAGTCTATTCTTTGGTATGCAATGTTAATTTCATTAATAGAAATTGTTTCATAATTACCTGACAAATGTAATATGTCGTACATTTTCTTAATATATTGCATATTGTCATCAATAACTACTCCACCCCCTTTATCGGGTTTGATTACTCTGATCTGTGTATTCCTCTGTAATGCCTTCAAAGTTTTACTTTCCTCATCCGTTATCATCATTCAATATTATACCCATTGTTTTTTTGAAAAATCTTAACCCCTGTATACAGTTTAACAAATTTCTAACCACTAACTGTAATTTGGACAAGGTCACACAAGATTTTGATGAAGCTATGCCCATTACAAAATTTATGGGAAGGTTAAAGTACATTATTTATTCATTGGGCAAGCTATTGAAATATATTAATGGTTTGAAGGTGGATAACGCATATTTGCATAAATGTATCAATATGAATATAGTACCAAAGGGGTTAAGATTTTTCAAAAAAACAATGGGTATAATACTGAATGATGAATGTATTACTGAATTTAATGATTTTTTTTGATGACTGTGGTTTTAAATACATGAAAATGTTCATCAAACACAATGATGAGAAATTAAGTAAAATGATACAGGAGGCAGAGACACTAAATATTAAAATAACCAATGATTTACTTTTCTCTGAATGGGAAAAGTTATATACCGAGCAATTCAATATGGCTGAAAGGTGGATATCAAATATTTGTGATAGGAAACACAAAAAGATAACAAGGGATGTGGAGCAATACAAAAAGGGTTTGGCCTATAGTTGGCAAATTTAAAAAGGAAGAAGGGATAATGGTGACACAAGATACAGTAGGAATATATGAAGAAAGGGAGTTTCAGGAGAGTATGCCATTGAATAACTATGAGTCACATTTTCACAGGGATCATGTGCCGCAAGGACAACCGTACAGAAACAAAGCTCAGAAACAATTCCCAACATATGTAAGGAACAACAGGGGACAATGGGGAAAGAAAACACATTGGTAGAGAAAGATAAAGAAGTTGTAAAAAATATACGCAACAAAACTTTGGTACAGGATAACATTTACACATACGATAATTTCAAAATATATAATTTTTCAGATTTGGATATATGTCAGTCACATTTTGATGTTTTGGCTAAAGGTATGAAATACATACCTATCCCACATTTTGATTTAGTGGATTGTCTATGTGAGGTCAAAAATTTACTAGAAAGATCAATTTAGCCATACTTTTCAATAATAAACCTAATATTTGTAATATTCAGAATAGTAACAAAAATACGAATAAGTCATTAGATATAGGATTTAGACCCAAAAGTACCTTTATACCTCCCAGCCACCCTAAGGTCGATACTTACAAAAAAATTGTGACTAGGGAGTTACATCACATGTATAGAGAGTACAAAAGGACTGTAATAAATAGTAATCTAACGGATGAGGAAAGTAAAACTTTGAAGGCATTACAGAGGAATACACAGATCAGAGTAATGAAACCCAATAAAGGGGATGGAGTATTTATGACAATATGCAATATATTAAGAAAATGTACGCCATATTACATTTGTCAGGTAATTATGAAACAATTTCTATTAATTAAATTAACACTGCATACCAAAGAATAGACTCTTATCTTGAGGAATTTTTCATTGATGATAGGATATCTAATGAGATTTATCATTATATGAAGGTAAAACATCCAAGATTGGCTACTTTGGTAGGCATACAAAAAGTCCATAAGGATACTACCAACCCCCCATTTCGACTGATAGTATCGGGCAGTAGATCTAAAACTTTTCCCATAGGTAAACTAATAGATATATGGCTAAAGCATGTTTATAATAAGATACCCCATATGGTCAAAGACTCTTGGGAATTTTTGTGTATGTACCCAACATATATTTGGCAAGATGGATACATGTTTGTAACAACTGATGTTACAGATTTGTTTTCTTGTATCCCTAAACAGCTAGGTCTAGAGGCATTTTGTAACAGTATAGCTAAACATTCTGATTTGGAAAGGGACAAAATCTGTTTAATAATGGAATGTATGTCACTGGTTTTAGATCAGAATTTCATTTATTTTGAAGGTGAACATTTAAGGCAGACCAGGGGGGTAGCAATGGGGGCAGCCTGTGCCCCCATTTTTGCCAACCTGGTCATGCTTGATTGGGAGGACACCATTCTCTTCCTCAGTGTATTTTACAAGAGCATCATACATTATTCCAGATTTTTGGATGATATACTTTTGGCATGGGACGATCCATGGCAAAATTTTGAAAGATTCATTGAATTTTTGAACAATAGTAGTGATTTTCTTAAGTTTACCTACTCATATAGTTATGAGGGGATATTATATTTAGATACCTATATATACAAGTAGGACGGAGGCTTAAAATCAAACATTTTTAGGCAAAACACCTTTTCAAATGACTATTTGGCATATGATAGTTGTCATCCAAGAAAATTAAAATACAATCTATTTAAAGGACAATGCATTCGAGCCATACATATGACTTCTAACTATGATGAAATGACGGAAGAAGTCAAGTATATTACAGGTTTATTTAATGATAGGGGCTATCCTTCAAAAATGTTGGAAGATGTAGGACAGTATGTTATAAATGAAACAAATATAATCCACTTTTAGGAGCTGGCAAAGACAATAGCAATGGTATTAATGCTATAGGTAATAAGAATCACTGCACGAGTGATTCAAGTATTCATCAGAGGTCTTTCATTATACAGTTCAGTCCAATTTCAAACCAAGTGATAGAGATTATGAACAAATTTTGGTATTTAATATCAACAGATGCTAATTTGAGAGATATTGTGGGCCATAAACCAGGAACAGTTTACAAAATGGGTTGCAATATAAAGAATTTGTTACAACATCCTCCTACAGGTATAATGAGACGAGCTGAGAATAATAATTTTTATAACAAAAAAAGCGGTACAAAAAATGTGGTGTTTGTAACCAATGTAAATATATATTGGAAAAAGACCAAATAATTATTAATAATGAACATCGACAGTTGGTGAAATTTAAAAAAGGTACTTAACACAAAAATGGTGATTTATATGGCCAAGTGTAACCTATGTGCCAGTTACTACATAGGTAAAACAGAAAGATGTTTTAGGAAGCGCATATACGATCACATATATAATATATCAAAAAAAGATTCCACAAATGCATTATCTAGACATGTTGAAAAGATGGGGGCTTTACATGAATTTAAATTTGCTATACTAGATATTATACAGATAGATCCCAGAGGTGGGGATTTTAAGAAAATGTTAAAACTTTAGAGAAGTATGGTGGCAGTTATTTTTAGATGCCACCACTCCATCGGGGTTAAATGATTTTATTTCATGTAAGCCCATTTTAGAGATGGATACCAAGTAAAACACTTTTATTACAGTAAAGCAGTACATATGATTCATAAATTTGATATAGGAATTTTTTCAGATAGTATATACCCAGTTCGGTATTTGATGACATGTTTATGGAGATATTTAATATTCATGGTACAAGATACACATTTACATATTTTAGCATTAGTATTTATACACCAGTAATTATTTTACAGTTAGAGTAGCTGGAATCATACTAGCGATCAATTTTTATAGATTTGTAGTAATGCAAATGCTTACAGAAGTTGTTTAGAAGATATTTATTATATTATATATTCAGTGTCCAAATTATGTGTTTTTAACATCTTTTTCTTTGTGATTTTATTCTTATATTTTTATACTTATTGTATTAGTACATTTTAAGTTCACAAGGATTGGTTATGTGTAATGCTTACACGTACAGACATTAAATTGTTGACTGTTGCTTTAAGAAGTTTATAGGCTAAGATAGGATAACAGCTGATACAATTGGTACCAGATTTTAAATTTAAGGCATTCCCAGGATACTGTTAGTGTTCTGATGAAGCTCACATACTGTGAGTGAAAGCACTTAACCTGTTAGTTTAACGTTTTATGGATGTTTCTATGTGGAATGTGTTTTTTTAACATTTTTTGGATGTCTCTATGTGGTGAATAAACTATCGTCTTCTCAGAAAAGGTGGTGGCACACTTATTGGAGTTTCCTGGCAAGTTCGTTTTTGAATGGTGACTTTTTGTGGATATAAGATATAATCCACCTGTGTGCATCTTCCTCCACTCTTGTATGTCACCCTATGCTCCTCCCTCTTGTTAAAATACATATTCACCACAGCCATGTCCATCCTTTTAGCAAAATCCACTGCCATCTGACCTTCTGCATTCCTTTGCTTAACACCATACCTACCCATCACTTCCTCATCCTCTCTGTTCCCTTCACCAACATGCCCATTGAAATCTGCTCCAATCACCAGTCTCTCACCCTTGGGTACAGTCATCACCACTTCATCCAACTCACTCTAAAATATTTCTTTCTCATCCATCGCACACCCACCTTGTGGAGCATATGCACTAACAACATTCATCATTACACCATCAATTTCCAGCTTCATAAACATCACTCTATCCAACACTCTTTTCACCTCCAAAACACTCTTAGTATACTGTTCCTTCAGGATAACCCCTATGCCATTTCTCCCCCCATCCACACCATGATAAAAACAATTTGAACCCACCTCTGATACCCCTAGCCTTGCTACCCTTCCATCTGGTGTCTTGCACACACAATATACCAACCTTCCTTCGGTCCATCATATATCCTGTATCCCAGCTCAAAAGAAAATTGTTACTTACAGCCATTTGCTCACACAATATTTTTGATGGAATACTTTACAGGGAACTTTTAAAATCTGCCAACTCATTACATTCCCAAAACATATATTCCTAGTTACCTCTTTCTTCTCCATCCCATATTCAACGTTTGCTGTCTATCTGAGGTAAAATTCTTTGAAGTCTGCTTGAGGTATAAAAATACCTATGCAAACACTTCCAAGCAAACATCCTAAACCTTCAGGACTTGGTTGCATACTTGGGAGCCATACATATGTCTTCCCATTGTTTACTTGCAAGTGGCTTTTCCAGTCTCTCTTCCCAAACCTTTCTAATCTCCTTCAATTGATTCTTATGGTTATCATACAATATTTTATATGCCCTACTAATTATCCACTTTTAACAGCTGCTTCTGTTCTAGATTCAACTAAAAACTCTATCAGAGCAGGTTTTTCACTTTAAATTTCCCCATAGCTTTCTCTTTGCCTATACACTGAGGTCAAGCCTTGGTAGGAAAGTGGTCTCTAACCTGCAGTCCAAATGTCTCCTTGGCCTCATCCATTACATTTCCTGATCAAGTAATTTGCTATCAATATCTTGGTCCCTTTGCCAAGTTTCTCCAGTAAATTCCAGTCCCATCTTGCCTAGTTTTTGTACCCATACTTGTAGTCATCCCTATTTGCAAAATCTCCTTTTTCTGGTCTCATACTGGCTTAGTTCTTAGAATATTTTCTGTTAATTTATGAATATATTAGTCTGTATGGTTGCTATTAATCTCCTTAAGGATCTGCATCCAAAATCCCACTCTCTATTTCTTGAACTTCCTAATTGCTTCATTATCATCTCTTTACACTTTGAATCACAACCTTGTGCTTGTGTTATGCATATGAGCCTTAACTGTGTAGCTCTAAAATATCCCTTCAAATCAGATAAATCTACACCACTTTATTTTATTATTTTATTTATTTACATTTGTTGACCAGGAGTGTCCATCTGGACGTAGGTCCATTTTCAGCAGAGGCCTGGGGAGAAAAGCTCCACAGCTAAAATATACAGACAGTAGTTACATTGGATTTGCATAGCAATTAACAATTTGATCAACATAAGAATTAACAATTACAAACATAGTTACAGATGAAGAACATAGTACATCAGTAGACAACTAGAATCTTTATCATCTGCGAAGTACATAACAGACGTTAACAATTGTTACAATAAGAAGTTCCTGCTGTATAACAAGTAGTTAGGCTTTTGAGCATCTGAGCTTACTATAATCAAGGTAGTTAGTGGGGTGGAAAGAAAGGTAGTGGGTGGATGGGGTGGGTGATATTAGAGGGGGAGTTGCAAGGGCATAGCCAGCATGTTTTTAGGTGCGCTTTTAGTAAAGTTTTGAAGTGGGTGCATGATGGTACGGAGGTAATTGTGGGTGGGAGGGAGTTCCATAATTTGGCTATGGTGCAAGAGAATAGTGCTTCTCCAGCAGAGTTATTGGCTTTAGTGACCTGTAAGTGATTTTTGTTGCTGGATCTTAGTGGTCTGGTGGTGCGATAGGGTTGGGGTAGATTCTGGAGGGATGGGACTTTTAGTAGATGGTTTACTAGTTTGTGGGCGAGTGTGAGTCGATATAGTAAAGAATTTTGCAGCTTGGACAGCGTTATCCTTCAGCATGGGGGCTTTGAAACTTTCCACCTCGGTCTTAAGTAACGTGAAGTTTGCTTTTGAAAAGTTTTTCACGGTGGTTTTCTTGTCTGGAGGTGGGGGCGGAATGTGGATATCCAAAGTGATTTATGGTCAGATCTAACCAGCGAGGGGTTGACCTCCGGTGTGGAACACCGGTTGCCCATGTTGGTGATGACCAGGTCCAATATGTTGTCACCTCTGGTGGGAGTGTTGACCAGCTGAACCAGGGCGTTTGACTTTATAAATTCTAGGAAATGTTGGGCAAGGGAGTTGGTACTTGAGTAGTTCTCCCAGTTAATGTTTGGGTAATTGAAATCACCCAATATTAGGGTGTTTGGTAGGATCTTTATGTTTTCTAGTGTTTCCAGAAACTTGGACTGGGGTCCTGGGTCATGGTGGGTGATCTGTAGCAAGCTACAATTTGAATTGCAGTTTTGCCTGTTGTTAGTTGCACATGGATGATCTCTGAAGCATGGTGTTTTGCCACTAACCTGGAGGTGTGGGTATCCTTGATGAAAATGGATATGCCCCCACCTTTTGTATTTCGGTTTGGGTTCTGTGGCCAAAATGTATAGTATGAGTTGTAGCTTGGTAGTGCTGGGGTGCTCTCTCTGGAGTCTTAAACCAGGTTTCTCTTACTGCACCTATATCAATTTTCTCCATACTGAGGAGTGCCTCGAGTGAGTGCATTTTGAGGTTTAGACTTCTGGCATTGAGCAGCATTACCCTCAGTTTTTTGTTACTTGTGCTATTTACGGTGGTGGGTTTGTCTTTTGAGCCTTGCCTAAAAAAGGCACTATGGGGGTGGCAAGAGCCTTGGCCAGTATTCGAAAGCCTAAGGGTGACACATGCAAACCATCTCTAGTGAAGCAGTGTGGCTTCTCGAGCATGTCATCCCAGGCGAACAAACACTGGATCTCATTTGAATGACACCAGAAACTTAGCCAGTTGTTGAAATCGAGAATCTTTCTTTATACCGTGGTATCATTCTTGGTGAGGGCAGGATGCTACTCAGGGTCAGGGTCATACTGGCCTGGGTTAAGTGATCAGAGAGCTCTTCCATGTCTCTTTCATGTAGCCCAGGGAGGTATGGCTCAGGTCATTCACACCAACATGGACAATGACAGAGTCACATTTGTACTTGTTCTGGAGTGACATGAGTGCTTGTGTTATGTGGAGGATCCTGGCACCCAACAGGCAGCTAACAGTAACCTTCTCCTTATTCAGCCTAGTGAGTGGGATGTCAGTGTGCCTGACCATAGAGTTACCTATTACTAGTATGTTGGATATGTTATTTTGCCTTAAGGACTGTGATTGCATGGCACACTGGTTTTGTGAAGTATCTGTTTCATGGTTTGTGTTGAGGGGTGGAGGTTGCTTGGATGTTTGCTTTGGAGGTCTCTGTTGGTTTTGCAGAGTTTTATTTAGAGCCTCCAAGTATGTTTTCATGTATTTATGTGTGTTTTTTGCCGGTGCTGGTTTAGTGGGTCTATGTGAGATTGGTGGTGTGATGCAAGTATTTCCCTTCTCCTCTTGATTGTCTGATCCATTCTTGGGTTGAGAGAGCTTAGCCTCCAGTTTGGCTGTATAATTGAATCTCTTGCATGTATTAGTGTTTGGTGGTAGGAGGGGGCTGTCTGTGTACATGAGGCAGTTGTAACATTGCCCCAAAATGCCCAGACTCACCAGTTGGACTGGAGAGTACACCTGAAACTGCCGTTTGGAAATGCCTGGATAGGTACAGTGAACTGTTTTACTGAATGGCTCGTAAGGTCGAATAGAGAGCCTTGTCCTTCTGTACAGTACAGGAGGGTCTAGTGCTAGGGTTTATAAGTGCTTGCTATAAGTTTTGAGCAAGTGCCAGTCTGAGAAATGAATGGCTTGAGTGCTTAAGTTGAAAGTTTGTCTAGTTTCAAGGGAAAAATTGAAGAGGAGACTTTGTGGTGCCGGGAATAGTTTTATCCCAGCTAACCAGCGTTGCCCAGCATGAAAACCGGGCAAATACGGTATTTATAGCAGGGAAATGAAAAAGATAGAAATTAGCCCAAAATGGCCAATAAACTACTAAATTCTGGGCTGAAACCACTCCTCCAGGGACAGATAGGCTGCTCAAAGTTCCCCTCTCTCACAGGTGAACAGAGAAACTTCATTCTATCCAAGTAACATATAGCAAACACAGAGATTTGTAACACAGCCCTGAATTCAGCACTAACCTGAAAACTGGACTTTACTAGCTTAGAAAGGTGGGAAACAAGTATATATTTTTTTGTTTTACTTTGTTTTTTTTTTCAAAAAATAAAGCAGACACACAAAAAAATACTTTAAATGCACAGAAAAGGATACGTATTGTTATATATATCGCAGATCAGAGTTGTAGTCAATGCCCATAGTAATAAAGTAGGAAGAAACACAAATACAGTAAAAGCAGATGAATAAAGTGCAATTTATATATATATATATATATATATATATATATATATATATATATATACATATTTATATATAAATAAAACAATAGAAAATGAGCAAACTGATTTAAACAAGTTACCTAATTAACCAGAAAAAAGCTCAAAACTGAGCCCTGTTCCAGCAGTCTTCAATCAGACAAGTTCTAACTGCACACTCCTGCTACAAGGGTGCAGGGGAACCTTCTCCAAAAAAAGATGGCCTGGATCAGTGCTCAAGTTATACAAACAAAGCTAGATTCAGCAGGCCTGAATCTGATCTATGCTACAGCAACAAGGCGCACCAATTTCAGAAAGAAACAGTTCAAATAAGCAGGCACAATAAGCCTGTGATCAACCACAAACTCAGAATAGCATGTTATGTTAAGTATGTATGGTCCCTAACATCTACCATTTCACTTTATGTAGACATCACATCGACATATTCTAGGAATTTCTGAAATTTGGCTAAATGTTATAATCCTTCACTAAGAGGCCACAATCCTTGCTACAATTGTGATGAGAAAGAACTGTGCAGGAGGTCTTGCCATAATGTACTGTGACACCCACACCTGTTTATTATGAGATAAACAGACACCATATCTTCTACACTACAGATACAGAATCCAACCTGGATCAAATTAAAATTAATACACTAACCCCCCCCCCAATAGACTGTCTACATATTCTTCCAATGGCACAAAAAATCAGCTGCAGAAGAAACCTTTCAGTAGGTCACTATGAGTGTAAGTAATGAAGTCATCATTTTGTGCAAATGATGGCTTGCATCCTCACTGGATGAAATTAATCATAGAGATTTACAGCTCTGTAGTCTTACTCAGCTAATAAAAATAACAAGAGAAGACAAAACCTCTAGCAATGAGACCATACTAGACTGGACACGCACATCTGTACCATGTAGCATCAAATTAGTGGGTATCACAGCTTGAGCCAATAAATGTAGAGAAAGCAAATGTTTTTCTACATAGGAAATAAGGGCAAGTTCAATGCTAAATGCTTCAGTGAAGCTCTTTCCTCTATAAACTGCCATATCCTATACCAGATTCCACTTGATGACATTCATTATTTCCAACAGGAGCTTGTGAATCTCCCTCTCTCCTGGGACAGAAGATGTATTAGACTTAGATCATGGCCATGTTGCTTTGTAGAGATGTTGTAGAGAGGTTTGTCTCTAGAGGTTTCTAGCTAAAAGCTAATGTTATTAAATTTCATTAGACTTATGGAGGGGTTGGCATAATGGTTAAGATGTTTATCTCACAGCCACAAGGTTCAGGGTTAGATTCTCACTTCAGAAAGCTAGGCTTAAAAAGGCTCCCTGTGCTCATTAGCCTAGTAAACACCCATGAATCGCAAAAAAAAAGCACCACAATCCAGGAAAAGTGACACGAACAGTTTCACTAACGCTGAAACTTCACAACACGTTTTCGTTCTTGACTTCATCAGATACCAATACTCTTGGTGCACTCATCTTAAATACATTAACTAATTAATGGTAGCCAATGGCAAACAAATTGATTAATTAGAGTTAGTTAAAAGCACATACACATATATATACACACAAAGATTATACTTCCTAAAACCACCATAAAATTCATACCCTATAATAAGCCACATATACAAAACTTGAATGCTTGTGAATATAAATTTAAATATATAAAAATGAACCTTAAATAAAACTATGACATTATGTTCTAAAAAAATTTTTTGTAATGACAATATTTATTAAAATAATATAAAAATCCTATAATTTAGCAGATCTCAATTTTAAAACTGGCTTGAGTGAAATCATGTCATTGAGACCTGGTTTTCTATTTGCTTCTAAAACAATTTGCCAAAATAGTTCTTTGTATTCCACCAGTGTTTCCCAATTCCCCCCTCTAGGGTCAACCGGCACACATTCTAACACAAAAAATCTAAATGTAGCTAGTTTACATGTAATGGTATGCTTGTATAATGCATTGTTTTCTTTTTTGGTCTTTTTGTCTTTTGGTTTTAAAATCGAGATCTGCTAAATTATAGGATTTTTATATTATTTTAATAAATATTGTCATTACAAACATTTTTTTTAGAACATAATGTCATAGTTTTATTTAAGGTTCATTTTTATATATTTAAATTTATATTCACAAGCATTCAAGTTTTGTATATGTGGTTTATTATAGGGTATGAATTTTATGGTGGTTTTAGGAAGTATAATCTGTGTGTGTGTGTGTGTATATATATATATATATATATATATATATATATATATATATATATATATATATATATGTGTATGTGCTTTTAACTAACTCTAATCAATTTGTTTGTCATTGGCTACCATTAATTAGTTAATGTATTTAAGATGAGTGCACCAAGAGTGTTGGTATCTGATGAAGTCAAGGACGAAAACGTGTTGTGAAGTTTCAGCGTTAGTGAATTAAACTGTTCGTGTCACTTTTCCTGGATTCTGGTGCTTTTTTTGTGATTACTAGTGAACGTTTGGGCACCTGCCTTCTGTGGTTATTTGTTGCTTTTTTCGAAGGATTTCCAGGCTTTGTGGCTATGGACAGCAACAACAAGAGCAGCGAGATTGGAGAGCTTCGTGAGCTCATTGGCCAACTGACACAGTTGGTAGGACTGCTTACACCAGTAAGCCAATCCATGGTTACGCTTTTGTCGGCGCTTTCTGTGCCTGGGAACCAGGAAGCAGCAGGGCGCTCTGCTTCACATGAAGGAGCGCAAACTAGTAATGGCGATGAGGTTTGTGATAGAGAAACAGTAGATGGTGGTATGAGAGACAGTCTTGATGGATTCCCACACATTACGGTTGGAGCTGACAGTGCAAATCGAGTTTCAGAGAGTTCGCGTAATCAGCGAAATGAGAATATTTTCCCGGACTGTGGAACTAATGCTAGAGAGCATACAGGTACTTTTCACCAGTTGAGAGACATTCTCAATGCTAAATATGACTTTGGCAAGAAAGCTTTTATACAGACTGTCAGTAAAACTTACTCTCAAATGTTAGATGAATTGGATTTTTCTTTACATAAATACAAAATGCTAGAAATGGACAACGCATATTTAAAACATTGTTTAGAACTTAAAATTGTACCAAAGGGTCTTAGAGTTTGTAAATACCCGAATAATGTATTTGATGGTACTGCTTTTCACCAGCAATTGATTACAGCATTTGACAACTGTGGTTTTGAGATTATGAGGGCTATAATATCTAATAATGAATGTGAGAAAGAGAAAAGGTTTAGCCATGTTGAGCGTCTTAACAAAGATATTACGCATGATTTACTTTTTACTGTGGAAGAACATAAGAATAAATATTACAAATTGCTTAAGGATATAGAAAGTAAATGTTTGGATGTGCAAAATAGAAAACTTGGGAAAATAGAAAGGGATGTGAATGAGTATAAAAACAAAACACATTACCCTAAGCCCAGACAGTTTGGAAAGAGGGTGTTTACCTATAGTGTTGGTGAAAATGATACAGCTGTATTTGATGACAATGAAGGAGAGCCTTTAGATTTTCCTCCGCTCAGAAGGTCCGAGAGACCGATGTACAAAGAACCTATTGATTACAGCTCAAAAAACTACCAAGTGAGGGAATGGGGGCCCCGAGCGAGGAATCACATGGAGTGGAAGAATTAAATATTTGCAATGATGGGCATAAATGGACATTCAATGATTTTAATATTTTTAACCATTCTAGCACCACTGTGAATAAAACCTTTTTTGACTTGTTTTCTAAAGGCTTTGGTTTCATACCCAAACAGAGAACCAATATTTTTAACCTTTTAATTGACATTAAGTTATTTATTAGAAAGAAAAACCTAGAAATACTTTTTAATGGTAACAAAAAACACTTAGTGAGGGTAAACTAGTTCGTAAAAGTATGTTTAACCCGCCATTGCACCCACAACTAAAGAATTTTGTAGTAGTATTAGAAAACGAACTAAGGAAGTCACTCAAGACATATAATATGCAATCCAACTTAACTCAGGTTGAGCACGAAACCCTTAAATTAATTAGCAACAACAAAAATTTAAGGGTTATGAAACCTGACAAAGGTGGGGGGGTGGTACTTATGGACCACATTATATATGAAGGTAAAATGCAGGAGATTTTAAGTGACTCTACTAAATACACTAGGGTATTTATCAATGAAATAAACGTGGCATACAATAAAATACATATGATGGTGAATGATTTACTAACAGAAGGACTAATAGATTTAGAGACACACAAATTTTTATATGTTGAAAAACTGAAGGTTCCTTCTATTTTTGGTATACCGAAAGTACACAAAGATATAGATGACCCACCTTTGAGACCAATAGTTTCTGCAGAAGGTTCTATCACAACCCCTCTAGCAAAATACATAGATTGTAAGGTAAAGAAAGTACTTAAGAACAACACCCACATACTTCAGGATTCCTGGGATCTTCTTAGAAAATTGGACAAATCTTTATTTTCTGAAGGTTTGATTTTTGTTACTCTGGATGTGGTTGATTTGTTCACTAGTATTTCCCATGATATAGGCCTAGAATGGTTCGAAGAAATGTTAATAGGATTTTCAGGAATTACTCATAATGAGTTCAGAACAATTTTAGTATTAATGGAGGTGGTATTAAAAAATAATTATATTTTTTTTGAAGGTGAATACTTCAAACAATGTAAGGGGGTTGCTATGGGGGCACATTGTGCTCCTACTTATGCCAATATTATTATGTCATACTGGGAAAACACCTTTATATTAACTTCGGTTTTTAGTAGATTTTGGACATTCTATGGTAGGTTTTTAGATGACTTATGTTTTTTTATGGAAAGGCAATAATGATGATTTTAATTTGTTTTTAGAATTCGTAAATAACACTACTGATTTTTTTAAAATTCACATACAAATATGATACCCAAATGTTGAATTATTTAGATGTTAATATTACTAAGACTAAGGATGGTTTCAGTTCAAGGATTTTTAGAAAGGAGACTTTTTCAAACTCATACTTACATTTTACTAGTTCACATCCACCCCACCAGAAGAGAAGTGTAGTTAAAGGTCAATTAGTTCGTCTTAGTAGAATGACCTCTGAAGACACTACTTATTTTAATGAATGTGGATTTTTGAAAAGGTTATTTTTAAATAGGGGTTACCCGAGTGAACTTTTTGATCAAATATGCAGTGAAGTTACTAGGGAAAGAGGAGGAAAATTTGCACCTATTTTAGGTATAAGAGGAGTATTTGATAGACAAGATTCAAATAACCTAAATAATGGCGTGGATTTTGAATCTGGTATCACAACAACCTATGATGGTCAGTCAGGACTGGTAAAAAGAATTGTTAATAGGGAATGGAACAACTTTGCTAGACTATCTGACTTGCACTGTATTTTTGATAAGGAACTGAAATTCACCTATAGGAGGGGTACTAACATTAAGAATATTTTGGAGAGAGGTACAACTGAAAAATTGTTTGGAAAAGCTACTAGGAAAAAAGAAGGTTTATTTAAATGTGGAAGTTGCAGTTATTGTAAACATCTTAATGTTGGACAAACATTAGACTTACCTATTAGACAAAGGACATTAACTCTAGGAACATATGTTAACTGTAACACCAAGGGTATAATATATTTAGCTACCTGTACAAAGTGTGATTCATTTTACATAGGGAAGAGTGAGAGAATGTTAAAGCAAAGAATCTATGAACATTTATATGACATCAGGACCAAAAAAGAAAACAATGCATTGTACAAGCATACCATTACATGTAAACTAGCTACATTTAGATTTTTTTGTGTTAGAATGTGTGCCGGTTGACCCTAGAGGGGGGAATTGGGAAACACTGGTGGAATACAGAGAACTATTTTGGCAAATTGTTTTAGAAGCAAATAGAAAACCAGGTCTCAATGATATGATTTCACTCAAGCCAGTTTTAAAATTGAGATCTGCTAAATTATAGGATTTTTATATTATTTTAATAAATATTTTCATTACAAAAAATGTTTTTTAGAACATAATGTCATAGTCTTATTTAAGGTTCATTTTTATATATTTAAATTTATATTCACAAGCATTCAAGTTTTGTATATGTGGTTTATTATAGGGTATGAATTTTATGGTGGTTTTAGGAAGTATAATCTGTGTGTGTATATATATGTGTATGTGCTTTTAACTAACTCTAATTAATCAATTTGTTTGTCATTGGCTACCATTAATTAATTAATTAATGTATTTAAGATGAGTGCACCAAGAGTGTTGGTATCTGATGAAGTCAAGGATGAAAACGTGTTGTGAAGTTTCAGCGTTAGTGAATTAAACTGTTCGTGTCACTTTTCCTGGATTCTGGTGCTTTTGTTTTGTGATTACTAGTGAACGTTGGGGCCCCTGCCTTCTTCTGTGGTTATTAAACACCTAGGAACCTATGAGAAAGTTTATTAAGCAACAGCAAAACTGTAGCAATCCACAGACCTTTGGATGTAACATAGAAAAGTCACATAATACTGGACGATCTCCTTTCTAACTTTTACTCACACAGATAATACTGAGACTGCTACTTCATTTTGATACATTCCTCATGATATAGTACAAAAGAAACAAGTAGTTAATCGAAAGGACTATTATAATCCACCACAGATTAACTGCTCTGCCCTTAATCTGCAAACAGTCTTAAAAGGTTTATTGTGTAAACTCCTCCATAAACTGAAAATAGAAGTTATGTCCTTACCATAACGTTCCATGTGGAGTGTTCATCTCGCCTTTGTTCTTACACCTGGGTTCGTGTCAGCCGCTTGGCAAAGCTCTGCATCGAGAAGAAGCTCGAGACCAACCTAACTCCCACAATCCCCCTCTGCCTTAACCTCAGATCTAGTTTGCAAGCAAACCAGAAGTCAACAGAAGAGAATATAACACATTCATGCCCAACAATAAAAAACATAGCTGAAAAATATATCCACAACAACTGCTTAAGGCAGAAGCAGGAGAACCAAACCAGACACCTAAATTGGACGTTCTTCCTGAGGGTGGGAGGGTGGGAATGTAAGAACAAAGGCGAGATGAACACTCCACATGGAACGTTATGGTAAGGACATAACTTCTATATGTGAGAGTGTTCAATCTCGCCGTTTGTTCTTACACCTGGGTAGCCTCCCTAGCTCCATGTTCCTGAGGAACTCACGGGAGAACGTTCCTGAGCACAGTGGAACCAAAGGTTGCCCTGTCCCTAGAAATCCTGTCTACTTTGTAATGAGCAATGAATGTATGTGGTTTAGACCAAGTGGCAGCCGCACAAATAGTGTCTAACGGTAGGCGGGCTGCATGAGCCAGGGATGTAGATACTGATCTTGTAGAGTGCCCTTTGGGCATGCTAGGTAAAGTTTGCTCCGAGGCAGTATAAACAAAAATAATACAATCGGAAAGCCATTTGGAAAGGGTTCGTTTTGTAACTGCCATACCCTTCTTGTTGTCTGCAAAGGCTATAAAGAGCTGGTCTGTTTTTCTGTGATCCTTTGTTCTATCCAAGTAAAATCTGAGTTGTCTATGAACATCTAACTTGTGTAACATATATTCCAACTTATTGGAGTGGTTTTTGAAAAAGGTGGGGAGCTCAATGGACTGATTAATATTATTAACGGAGCAAACCTTGGGAAGAAAGGATGGATTAGTGTGAAGAGATACTCTATCAGGGTGAAAGATCAAATAAGGGTGATTAACAGAAAGAGCTTGAAGCTCCGATACCCATTTGGCCAATGTGATAGCCACCAAAAAGAGGGTCTTCCATGACAAAAATTTCAAGGGACAGGAAGAGGCTTGTTCAAAAGGTGGTAGCATCAGCTGTGATAAAAGAAGGTTCAAGTTCCAAGGTGATGTAGGACTTCTAACTGGTGGTCTAATATGGAAAGATCCTTTTAGAAAGGCTTTGCAAAGTCTGTGAGCCATAATAGGAGCCCCACTTTCTCCCACATGAAAGTTTGAAATGGCAGCCAATTGCACTCTCAAAGTGGCAGGAGAAGCTCCTTGGTGGAACAGTTCGGTTAAAAACTCCAAGACCTTATTTAGAGGAGCTATTATGGGGTCCAAATGTTGTGTAGTTGCCCAGTGCACAAAACGCTTCCATTTACTAGTGTAAATCTTTGTAGTGGAAGCTTTATGAGAAGCCACCAGGATATTTTGAACTGCAGGGGAAAGAAGATCAGACCTGGCTAAGAAGGGAAGCGGAGCAGTCAACCTGCTAGTCTGAGGGAGAGTAGCGACGGGTGGAGAGCCCCTGACGAGTGGGTCAGCAGATCCGGCTCCGGGTCCAGGATCCAGGGTTCCCGAATTCGGTGTGCCAGAAGAAAGGGAAACCAGATTTGACGAGGCCAGAATGGGGCAATGAGGATAATTGTCCTTTGCAGGTTGTTGGCTTTCTGTAGAAATTTTGCAATCAAGGGTACAGGAGGAAAAGCGTACACGAGACCCGAGGGCCAATCGTGAACCAGAGCGTCCCTGGGGACTTCTCCTGGAGGGGGTAATAGGGCAAAATAGCTTCTGCATTTGGCGTTCATTGGAGACGCAAATAGGTCGCAGGAAGGCTGGCCCCATTTGCGAAAAATTTCTTTCGTAATTGATTGTTTGAGGGACCACTCGTGAGGTAACAGGATGGCTCTGCTCAACCTGTCCGCTATGACGTTGGATAACCCCGGGATGTGCGTTGCTATCAGAAAGCGACCCGTGGACTCCGCCATTGCCAGATTCTCATGGCCTCTCGGCATAGTTGATAAGACTTGGTTCCCCCTTGTTTGTTTATGTACCAGACTACGGACATGTTGTCCGACTGAACTGCAATGGTCCCTAGTGGAAGAAGGGGAGAAAAGTGTTGCAACGCTAGAAACACTGCCCTCAACTCTAGAACATTGATGTGCAGATTGTACTCCAAATTGGACCATTCGCCTTGGACTGTCTGTCCCTGAAAGATGCCCCCCACCCTATCAGGGAAGCGTCCGTGGTCACCGTAGCTGTCGGCGTGGGTAGCACAAATGGCCTTCCGCTGGAAAGATTGCAAGTCTGAAGCCACCAAGCCAGGTGCGATTTGCATGTGTTCGTGATGTGAATTTCGTGCATCAGGGGTAACTGTTGGAACGACCATTGTGCAAACAGTAGCCATTGAAGAACTCTCATGTGCAGTCTTCCCAAGGGTATTGCAATGAGAGAAGCTGCCATGAGACCCAAAACCTTCAGAACCAGTTTTGCTGGGGATTTCTTGGATAATAGGAGAAGAGATATATGGTTTTGTAGGGAGGCTATCCTTTCTGGAGGAAGCCTTAGGATTAAGCAATGCGTATCCAATTCTGCTCCTATGAATGAGATATGCTGTGATGGCTGTAGTAAAGATTTTTCGAAATTTACGGAAATTCCAAGATGAACACAGAGTTGTAGTGTGTAATCCCTGGCCTGAATCAGTCGACGCTCGGTGGTGGCAGAAAGGAGCCAGTCGTCCAGATACGGAAACACCTGGAATCCCAGGCGTCTCAAGTGAGACGCTACCACTGCCATGCATTTGGTGAAAACCCTGGGGGCTGAGGTCAGACCAAAGGGCAGGGCTCGAAACTGAAAGTGACTGGCTCCCAGCCAGAAGCGCAAGTGATCCCTGGACGCCCTGGCCATTTTGATGTGGTAGTATGCATCCTTTAGATCTATTGAGCACATCCAGTCGTCCTTCTGCAAGAATGGAAGGATCGATTGAAGTGTGACCATCTGGAACTTTTCTTTCTTGATGAAGGTATTGAGATTGCTTAGGTCCAGAATTGGCCTCCAGTCCCCTGTCTTTTTTGGAACTAAAAAGAACCTTGAGTAAGTTCCGAATCCTCTTTGGTCCGCTGGGACTGGTTGGATGACTCTTTTTTTCTAGCAGCTTTGAAATTTCTATAGCTGCAGGGCCTCGCAGATGGGGTGGAACATCTGGGAGCCTTTTCTGCGGAATTGGGGGCAATCGGAAGGGAATTCTGTAACCTCTGGTAACAATGCTTTTTACCCAATTGTCTGATGTAAGACTTTGCCAGGCCTGAGGGTATAAAGCTAAGCGACCCCTGACTGCCTCCAGAGCAGGACAGTCGGGCCTCCTCTCAGGAGTGCTGGAAAGGTTTCCCGGGGAGTGTATCCCTGTCACCTTGGTTCTGCAGACCCCCTCTGCTGCCAGGGCGACGTCTTCCACCTCTGCCCCCTCCTCTGCCTCTAGAGGGGGCATTACCCTGTGTGCCTGGGAAAGAGCCTTGGGGTTTTCGAAACCACATTTTTCCACCACGTTGCCCTTTGGGGTACGGTCTGGATGGAATGGAAAAACGGACTCCGACAGCAGACAGAGTCTTTCCCTCTTGCTCACACCGGGTAAGGGTCTCCTTTACTTTGGGGCCAAAGAGAGTGGCACCATCAAATGGGGCGTTAGTAAAGGAAGACTTGAAGGCTTCCGCAAAGGAACATAAGCGCATCCAGGATTGTCTACGAAGAGCAATCGCTGAAGCCGCTGCCCTACTCGACCCTTCGGCTGCGTATGAGATCAGCCTCATGGACGAGTTTGCAATAGATGTAAGGGTATTGAGATGTGCTGTAACTTTCTCCGAGACAGCAGCATCTGTAGTACCCTGGAGGGTATCTCCCAACTCTTTGATTAGATCCCTCTGTAAACGTGTGAAATGGGTCAAATAGTTCAGGGATTGCATGGAAAAAGCCGCTGAACTAAAAATGCACTTGCCATACCTGTCCATAGTCCTAGAATCTCTGTTAGGCGGATGGACAGATGAGGAAGATTCAGACATCTCCTTTTTCGTGGCCGCTGCCACCACCATAGCGTCCACTGGAACTCCCTTTTTTAGATAAGCCTTGTCTTGGGGGGCAGTAATATATTTATTAGGCTTTCTAGGGACTGGCTCCACCGTGTCAGGTGTTTCCCACGCCCTCCGAGCAATCAATTCCATCAATTCATCGAAGGGCGGAGTGACCCAGGAGGAGGAAGGGAGAGCACCGAATGCCTTTAGCAAGACTGACTCATCCTCAGAAGGGGGTAGGGATTGCCAATCACCTCTCTGTTTTAGGATCTCCAGGATGTCAGAAAAGGAGACATCCTCTGAGGGTGATTTTGGGGACCCTTCTCACTCATCCAAGTCAGTGTCCGATGTCAAGGATTCCTGTGGAGAATCCAAGTGTCTCCTCTTACACAATCTTTTCCTCGGAACTTCTTCGGGGGGGCATCCGATGAAGCCTCTGAGGAAGAGGGGGCACCCTCTAGGGGTGGCTGAGACACTGGTGCTCGACGCTTAGATGTAGCCGAGGGTGCAGAGGAGGATAACGGACCTTTATGGGAAGGAGAAGCTGTTTCTGCTGAAGTGGTTGTCTGAGTAGACAACACCTTCCTCATGAGGTCGAAGGCCCCCGGGTCCCGAGTCGAGGTATCCCCAGGTTCCGAAGAAATCGGAGGAATCCCCGAGACTGGCACCGATGGCATCGACCCCGAGGACGGAGCCGAGTCGATCCGAGCCGAGGCTCCGAGAGGGAGAGTCAGAACCGAAACATCGGTTCGACTCCCAGTCCCGGATCCAAGGATGGATCTTCGGCTCCGAGACTCCGGTACTGGATCCGACGGAGTCGAGGTGAATGGTGCCGACCGAGAAAAGGACGGTTCCAGCACCGAGGGCTCCACAATCAACAGATCAGCCTCTCCCGGCTCCGAAGACTGGATAGGCCTCGGAGGAGGAACAGGTGGAGATAAGCGAAGGCCTTCGAGTCTCGACACCAACTGGGAAGAGACAAGAGATGAGCTTGGATAAGGCCGTATTCTCCATCAATTTCTGCACCACGTGGTCTACATCGGTGTCTGAGAGGGGCCTGGAAGAACGCGTCGAAGGAATCGAAGACGGAGCCGACCTCAAAAGTACAGGAGGAGGAAGATCCATCACCGGTTCCAAGACTCGAGGCTTGGTAACTGACAAAAGTTCAACACTCGGCCCCGAAGTCTGTGGAACCGGTGATCGAACTTTAAATGAAGAGCTCGGAGCCGATGACATGGGCTCCGACGTCTTCGATTCCTTCGAGGATTTAGATGCCTGGTCTTATGCATCCAGAGCCTCTTGGAACGCAGGCTTCAAAAGGCCCCTATCCATAAGTTTCCTGCGCCTATCTGTCATGACCCTTCCACTGAAAGAATGGCAGATGGAGCAGTCTTCCTGCAGATGGAGAGGGCCAAGACAGTAGACGCAGGAACTATGATTATCTGTGACAGACATTTTCTGTCCACATTGGCACCATTTAAAGCCTGACTAAGCTTTTTCAGACATGTTACAAAAGTCAAATCCAATAAACAGTGAAATAGCCAGTACAAAATGTCTAATCCAGTAATAAATGTCAAATCCTGTAGATAAAGTCAAATCCTGTAGTCAAATCCTGTAGATAAAGTTAAAGGGTGGGGTAGGCCCCGAGGGAAGTAACTAAGAAAAGTATATAAATATTTATATACGAAACCGAGAAACCCTCGATACACTACTCACACACACACACAGTCAACTTTAAAAGAGAAAGGAGAAGTTTTTATCCAAAAATATATAAGATAAAATAATCTTAGCTTTGAGGTGGTCCGAGCTCATCAAAAATGATGCGAATGTTGCAGCGGCAAACTAGATCTGAGGTAAAGGCAGAGGGGGATTGTGGGAGTTAAGTTGGTCTCGAGCTTCTTTTCGATGCAGAGCTTTGCCAAGCGGCCGACACGGAGCCGAGGATCAGCTCCGAACCCAGGTGTAAGAACAAACAGCGAGATTGAACATTCTCACATCTTGGGTGATTTGTCCTTACCGTTATCAGGTCTGGTGTATAGATTCAGCCATAATCTGAAAGAT
Source organism: Protopterus annectens (assembly GCF_019279795.1). NCBI lineage: Eukaryota > Metazoa > Chordata > Ceratodontiformes > Protopteridae > Protopterus > Protopterus annectens. The sequence goes on along the minus strand of NC_056746.1, from coordinate 349,233,651 downwards.
ATGTCATCTTCAACTGACAATCTACTCCTTGAATTCTTAAAAAATGTCAAGAAATATTGTGCATCCAGTTTCGATATTATTAAACAGAGATATCAAGAATGGCCTTGTTTCTAGTAGTTGGAAAAAGACACTTACTGCACCTACTACATAAACTGCATTAAACTATCATCATGCCTTCATCAAAAATTCAGAAAAATGTAGTCATAGCTGATTCAATATTAAAGCAAGTGCAACCTCAAACTTATTTCACAACACTGTTTCAGGCTTAAGTACGACAATGATATTGTCCTAATGAATGTTGTAGAATATACATGAATGACTAGATAACAGACAAATTATAGGATCAATCTTTCTGATTCAAACACTATATGAAGGCTAGACACTAATCAGTCCAGTGGAACAGTCCTATTTCACAACTGCCTTTTACTGCCACTGCTTGATATTAGGGACCTTCCTTTTTACTATCTTTGCGAAGAAGCAAAACTGATTCAATATATCAATAACTCTACTGTCATATATATATATATGGGGTATATAGATGTAAATGTTAATGAGCTAGATACAAGAAATTGCATCTTATACGGTACACTTATAATATTCAGTCTAATTAAAGACCTCATAGAGGTTAGTCACATCCAATGTCTGTGCTGTTCACTTACTATCCTGACACTCTCAGACAATGTGGTATTAGAGTGGAGAAATATCACTACCGGAGTAAAGAATATATTAGTTTTCAGTAGGTTGCATACTTAAAAGTACAGAAGTGCAATTTACAGTGGAAAAATGTTCCAGCTGCAAACACTAGGAATTATTTCACTTTAAGGAAATTTGAAAGAAAAGTGGGTGGTCTGAGTCCAGAAATCTGTTTTACTTCTCAGTGTGAACGGATTAGCTGAGAACCTTGAAAATATACAGTATGAAACATTACTGCAAGTCACCTGGAGGTAAAGCATCAAAGCAGTTTTTACTTGAAAAGAAGATAAAACAGCAGCAGTAGGACAGAAGTTCAGGAATTACTGTTAAACTGATAAAGAATATGCAGCTTATTTAACATTTGCTTTTGATAATGACAAAAAGTCCTAGAGATACTATGGATGCGTTTGTGGCAGACATGAAAAAGTAGCCAAAGACAGAATTTGGTGAGTTGCATGATTCACTAAGAGACAGAAGAGTTTATGAAATAAGTGGAAAAGTGTTAAAAAAACAGACATAATCTTATCAAAAGCTGTAGATGTGTGCAGGGCAAGTAAAATTATTGTTATTCAGTTAGAATAATTAACCAAGAAAAAAGACATGTGTAAAACAAGCTGCAAATCAAATAAAAAGGGAAAAATAGACAAAGTGAACAAGTGCTGGAATGAATACAAAAGACAGAGTTATGCAAATACACACTGCAGCAGTAATGGGGACCACAGAAAAGATGTTCAATAAAAATGCAAGCCTCATGGGGTAGTTGTGGCTATAGGAATGAGAACAGCTGTCCTGCATTTAAAAAATTATTTGTAACCTGTGCTAGAAAAGGACATTTTTCACAAATGTGTAAAAGTAAAAGATATGTATGTTCAAAAGAATATGCATGTCATTAAACAGAAATATTAAAATAATTAATGCCAACACACAGTTCTGGTAGGCATTAAGTTAAAGTGAAAAGATCCAAAACGAAAAGTAGCAGCAAACCAAATAACAGTAATCAAAGACCAGGAAGCAGAGCAGCAGAAAATACTGAGTGCAAATCAACGTCCTTTATTTTAAAGAAATCACAAAAAACTTTTACTACAAGCACTTTCACTCAGATAATTCTGAGCTTTATCAAGTGATGCCATTCTGTTTCATACAGCACCTTATATATCATAGCAACCATTTCATTAACTGAAAACACCTGCTGGTAATTAATCACTAAAAGAAAAACTTGCATCTTTAAAACATATATAAAAATATATATTAAAACTAACATACACTTAAATATGCTTCATAAGCTGGAAATTAATCAATATTAAATTATCCATATGTTAAATATACAAACTTATTAAAAGCCAATATGTTAAGTTATTATTCACAATAAAAAATTAGAAGTTATGTACCTACCATAACGTTCCATGTTAGTTGTCTTCTCTCGCCTTCTTTCTTGCTGGATGGGTTCGGAGCCGATCCTCGGCTCCGACTCGGCACTTGCTAAGCTTGAGAGTCACTTTTACCAGCTCGAGGCAGACCCATATCCCATGATGCAAGGCGGTAATTACCCAGATCTCATTTGGTATCTAGAGGAAAAACTGCCTACCAAAAAACTTTCCACTAAGGAAAGAGGAACAACTAGCCTAAAAGGCTGTAAAGGGAAACCAGGTAATCAAGGCCAACTAACTGGTGTCCAAGGAAGAAGAATCTTCCAGAGAAAGAGGAGATCAAGGTCTGTCCAGGCAAGGGGGACAGGAGGGAGGGATGCAAGAAAGAAGGCGAGAGAAGACAACTAACATGGAACGTTATGGTAGGTACATAACTTCTAAATGTTAAGTTGTCAATCTCGCCTTCATTCTTGCTGGATGGGACTGCGTCCCTAGCACCTCTATCCTGGGTGGCTCAATGGAACAGACTCTTGAGAACTGTGGAACCAAAGCTTGCCCTATCCCTGGAGGCCAAATCCAATTTGTAATGAGAAACAAAGGTATGAGGAGTGGCCCAAGTGGCTGCTGCACAAATAGTATCTAAGGGCAGCCTAGCCTGAAAAGCTGTAGAAGTGGCTAGGCCTCTTGTGGAATGTGCTTTAGGTTTTGAGCTGAGTTGTTTGCCCCTAAGTTGATAAATGTCAGAAATGGTGGAAGATAGCCATCTGGATAAGGTCACATTAGAAACAGGGAGACCTTTTTTATTTTCAGCATAAGAAAGGAAGAGTTGATCAAATTTCCTAAATTGCTTCGTTCTGTCCAAGTAATATCTAAGTTGGCGGTGAACATCAAGGTAATGCAATTTTTGTTCCGCCCTGTTAGAATAATTTGGAAAAAATATAGGAAGATCAATGGATTGGTTTAAATTTGTCTTAGAAGCAACCTTGGGCAAAAAGGATGGATTGGTTCTTAAGGATACCCTGTCCTTGTGGAAGACCAAATAAGGGGGACGAACAGATAGGGCATGAAGTTCCGACACTCTTCTAGCCGAGGTAATGGCGACAAGAAAGAGTGTCTTCCAAGAAAGAAACTTTAATGAACATGAAGCAGCCGGTTCGAAAGGGGGAAGTATCAAGGATGCCAGTACTAAATTTAGGTCCCACTGTGGTGGAGGATCCCTAACAGGGGGCTTTAGAAGGAACACCCCTTTAAGAAAGGCTTTACAAAGCTTGTGGGACATAATGTTGTGGTCTGCAAACCCGACATGGAAGTTGGAGATTGCTGCCAACTGAACTTTGACTGTGGAAGAGGAAGAACCTGAGTGAAAAATTTCCGCTAGAAAATCCAAGACTGACTGAACCGGGGCAGTAAAGGGATCTATGTTCTTATCTTTCGCCCAGAGGGAGAAGCGTTTCCACTTACTAGAGTAAATCCTCCTGGTAGAGGACTTAAGAGAAGCTACTATGATGTCTCTAACGGGGTTAGAGATCATAGGAAGCCTGGCTAAGGAAGGAAGTGGAGCAACCAAGCTGTGAGGTTGAGGGAAGGAACGGACTGGTGCAGTTGACCCGACTGGTGGATCAGAAGATCTGGCACTGGGTCCAGATGCCAAGGCTGCACCAAGAGATGGCGATGAAGGAACGGGAACCAAATTTGTCGAGGCCAGTAAGGGGCAATGAGAATCATTTTGGCTCTCAAAACGGACGCTTTCTGGAGTACCTGTGGAATCAATGGAAAGGGGGGAAAAGCATAAAGAAGTCCCTGGGGCCAATCTTGGGTAAGAGCGTCTCTGGGGGGATGGCCCGGAAGTGGGAAGAGAGAAAAGAAGTCTGGGCATTTGCTGTTTAGAGGAGTAGCAAAAAGATCGCAGCATGGGCGGCCCCACTTCTGAAAAATCTCTTCCACTATGGATTGCTTGAGAGACCACTCGTGAGGCATGACTATAGCTCTGCTCAATCTGTCCGCTATTATGTTGGTTTTCCCAGGGATATGCATTGCTACCAGAAACCGATGAGAGGAGATCACCCAATGCCAAAGTCTGAGAGCCTCTCGACACAAGGGATAGGACTTGGTTCCGCCCTGCTTGTTGATGTACCACACCACGGACATGTTGTCCGTGTGAACTGCAATAGTTCCTAAGGGAAGAAAGTCGTTGAGGGCTTGCAACGTTAAAAGCACTGCTCTCATCTCTAGGACATTTATGTGCAGGTGTTATTCGAACGGTTGCCACGTGCCATGAACCATCCTGCCCTGATAATGCCCCCCCACCCGATCAGGGAGGCATCCGAAGTGACCGTGGCTACCGGGGCCGGGGGAACAAATGGTCTGCCCTGATGGACTAGAGGAGAGGAAATCCACCAGGATAGATGGTTCTTGCAGGTCTGTGTCACTACGATCTTGTGACGCATGGGAAGCTGCTGGAAGGACCACTGTGTGAACAACATCCATTGTAGAAGACGCATGTAAAAGCGGGCCAGAGGAAGAAGTGTGATGGCAGCAGCCATGAGGCCCAACACTTTCAAAACCAGCCTGGCTTGTACCTTTTTGCTGGCAAGGATGATTCGAACGTGGTTTTGGATATCTAGGGTTCTCTGACTTGTTAGGTTTGCTGACATCCGAGTAGTGTCTAGATTTGTGCCTATAAAGGTAATAGATTGGCAGGGCGATAAGGAGAACTTTTCGAAGTTTACCGAAATTCCCAATTGACTGCAGAGACGTAGGGTGTAGTCTCTGGCTCGGATGAGTTGATGCCTGGTGGTGGCTGAGAGGAGCCAGTCGTCGAGATACGGAAACACCTGGAATCCTAGACGTCTCAGGTGAGCCGTGACCACTGCCATGCATTTGGTGAACACTCTGGGGGCTGTAGAGAGACCAAAGGGCAGGGCTCTGAATTGAAAATGACTGGTCCCCAGCCGAAAGCGGAGAAACCTTCTGGAGCGTCTGTGGATTTTTATGTGATAGCATGCATCCTGAAGGTCTATAGAGCACATCCAGTTGTCTTTGCCCAGAAAGGGCAAAATCGATTGAAGTGTGACCATCCGAAATCTCGTCTTTTTGACAGACTTGTTTAGTCTGCTGGGGTCTAATATTGGTCTCCAGTCTCCCGTCTTTTTGGGGACCAAAAAGAACCTTGAGTAGATTCCAGACTCTAAATGATCTTTTGGTACTGGCTGGATGGCTCTTTTCCTTAGAAGCTTTGACACCTCTAATCTTGCAATTTCCCTTAGACCGGGTGGTACGTCTGGAAGGGAACCTTTTTGAGGGAAGAGGCTTTCCTCGAAAGGAATCTTGTAACCCTCGGATATGATCGACTGTACCCATTTGTCTTGAGAGAGGGAAAGCCAGGCTTCTGGGTACAGCGACAATCTTCCCCCGACTGCCTCCAAGGGTGGGCAGTCGGGCAACACCTCAGGGATGCTGGAAGGGCTTGTCAGAGAGAGGCTCTCTGGAGCCCTGGTTCTGCGGACCCCCTCTGCCCCTAGGGCGGCGTCTGTTTTTATTACCCCCTCTGTCTCTGGGGGTAAACTGACCACGTGCATCAGGCGTGACTCCTTGTGATTTTCGGAATCACATTTTCCCTCCCTTCTGACCTTTGGGGTAAGGTCTAGAAGGAGTGGAGAAATGGACTCCTACGGCAGAAAGAGTCTTGCCATCTTGCTCACACCTGGTCAATGTGTCCTTCACCTGAGGGCCAAACAAAGTTGACCCATCAAAGGGAGAGTTTGTGAAGGACGCCTTAAAGGGGTCTGCAAAATTACAGAGCCGCATCCAGGACTGACGTCTGAGAGCCACTCCTGTGCCTGCAGCTCTACTCGCCCCATCGGCTGCATAAGAAATGAGCTGCATGGAGGAGTTGGTTATGGAGTTAAGGATTCCCAGCTGAGAAGCAATCTTTTCCTGAGCCCATGCTGCTGAAGGATCCTGTACTACTTCACCTAATTCTTTAAGGATGTCCCTTTGAAGTCTGGTGAGGTGACATAAATAATTCAGCGAACGCATAGCAAAGGTCGCTGAGGAAAACATCCGCTTACCATACCTCTCCATAGTCCTGGACTCTTTGTTAGGAGGATGGACTGGTACGGAAGGATCTGCAAGTTCCTTCTTAGTGGCGGCCGCCACCACCATGGCATCAACCGGGACACCTTTAGTAAGAAACTGCTTTTCTGCGGGGGCCGTAATAAATTTTGAAGGTCTCCTAGGGACTGGTTCCACCGAATCAGGAGATGCCCACGCCTTTCGAGCTATGACCTCCATAAGAGGGTCGAAAGGCGGAGACACCCAGGAGGTGGAGGGTTGAGATCCAAAGGCCTCCAGGTATACCGATTCATCCTCGGAGGGGTTAATGGAGGGCCAGTTCCCCCTCTGTTTCAGGAGCTCAAGGATGTCTGAAAAGGAGACATCCTCAGAGGGGGATCTTGGGGACCCCTCCGACTCATCTAAATCGGTATCCGAGGTTGTAGACTCAGGGGAGTCTAAGTGCTTCCTCTTGCAAGTCCTCTTATGCGGGGGTTCACCTGAAGGATCAGGAGAAACCTCGGAAGAGGAAGCTCTTCTCAATGGGGAAACCTGGGGCGATGGATCTCTGGGTCCGGGAGCAAGAGAACGGAAAGAGGCATCTACAGGCACCATAGAGGGAGGAGCTAAAGGAAGCAACTGCTGGCTAAGCTCTGGGGCTAGCACACTCCTCATCACCTCGAAGGCTCCCCTCCCAGGGAGAGCCGAGAGATCCCGCTCCGAAGAAACAGGGATCCCTGGTCCCACCGAAAGGGAAGGCTCCGAAGCAGATGTCGGGGCCGAGCTCACCAAGGCCGAAGCTCCGAGAGGGAGAACGGGGTCGGACAAGGGTCCGATGCCACTCGCCCCCTCGGAACCAACCAGGGAAGCCCGACGCCCGGATCCCTCCAAGGAAGGTCTCAAGGAGGAGATAGGAGTCGAGGACGACGGAGCCGAAAAGTGTGGTATTGGCTCCGATGCAGCAGCAGTCACGGTACCAATAATCTCTGGCTCTGAGCTCTGTAGGAGAGTCGAAGGAGGAATTTCAGGGGGATGTATAATAGCTGACGTCTGATGAGACGGGCTATGGAGCATCTGGGCTAGTGCCTGTGACTTTAATAGCCTACTTACCACTCTCTCTAAATCGTGATCTGAAAGCCTGGAAGACCTCGATGATCGGCTCCGATGGCTCCGCTCCGAAAGCAAGGGGGATGCTGGAGCCGAGTGAATAAATTCCAAAGAAGGAGATCTAGACCTCTTTTTGGACGGAGCCATCGGAGCCGAGGAACGTTCGGCTCCAGGCGGAGCCAACAACTTGTCGGCTCTGAGAGGAGATAAAGATATCTCGGCTCCAGCCTGAGTCGAGACATGCTTCGACGCTGGGGTGTCGGCTCCAGACGGAGCCAACACCAGTGCCGAAGCCAAGGTATCGGCGCCGATAGGCGCCGGCACAGAAGCTTCCAACAAGGAAGGATCGGCTCCGGACGGAGCCGATGTCGACTCCGGCGGAGTCGGAACCAAGACCACAGACTTGGACACCGAAGCCTGGGTCTTGGGTGGCTTAGAGGGCTTCCCGGAGCCGACTTTAGCCGGGGAGCTCTCTGGTTTAAGTAGACCCCTAAGGATCAACTTATTTCTACGTTCCTGCAGGACTCTCTGGCTGAAAGAATGACATATAGCACAGGACTCCTGCAGGTGTAGGGGGTCCCACGCAATAAATACAAGAAGTGTGACCGTCTGTCAGAGACATCTTCTGACAGCACGAGTCACACTTCTTGAAACCTGAGACCCTAGTATCTTTGGACATATCTAAGTGCTTAAACACTCACACACACCAATCAGTCCAACCAAGACACTAACAACTAAAAATATATTAATAATAACTAACAAAATTAGTTATTAAGTAGAGTGACACAACACACACACACACCTGAGGGAATCCTGACAGGAACTGTGAGGGTGGGAAAGGCCTAAGGCCTGAAAAACTAAACTAAAGAACTAGGACAAAAAGGGGTATAGAGCTAAGTGAAAGTACACTGAGGATAGAATGGATACTAAAAGGACCAACAATTGGGGTTTTAGGGTCTTAAAACCTGACAAAAAGCTAGAAAAATATCACTTACCAGGAGCTGGTAAAAAGGATGACCTCATTAGCGAAGCGGCAAACGAGATCTGGGTAATTACCGCCTTGCATCATGGGATATGGGGCTGCCTCGAGCTGGTAAAAATGACTCTCGAGCTTAGCAAGTGCCGAGTCGGAGCCGAGGATCGGCTCCGAACCCATCCAGCAAGAATGAAGGCGAGATTGACAACTTAACATCAACAATTATCAAAAAATGTGCAAAATAGTACTTCATAGTTAATAGTGAGCTCCTTAAATGTAGCAACATGGAACTGAATTGCCAAAAAAAAAAAAAAAAAAAAAAAACGTAGAAGAACCCTCCATTAAATGTTCATACCAATGAAATTTACAGATGGCAAATTCAGTCACCTTACTTTTTAAAATCTGTTTAATTATTTGGAAACTCATCTCTAAAATTACATATATTAAAAATCCAGAAGTGATTGTATAATTACTAGTGCACATATCCCCAAAAAATGAATAAATGCCTAAAAAACTTTGGTAATAAAGTCCGGAATTAAAATGGCCTATAAAAAATGTATTTAATCATGACTATAGTCTTGCCCTTCTTAATTTTAGCACAGATTTAATACTAATAGTCCCATTGAGCCCTGGGGACCTTCCTGCATCCAACCTTAACTGCCATAGGAGCTCACGATACTCAAGAGTTGATTCCCAATCACCACCCCTGGCATCCAACTCAACTTGCTCTAAAACTAAAAATTTAATGTTGATGCCTGAACAAACGAGAGAGTGCTTGAAGAAGGCATTGGTTTCCTTCCTTCTAGTGTTTTAAAGTATGTTTTAAAGATGCAAGTTTTTCTTTTAGTGATTAATTACCAGCAGGTGTTTTCAATTAATGAAATGGTTGCTATGATATATAAGGTGCTGTATGAAACAGAATGGCATCACTTGATAAAGCTCAGAATTATCTGAGTGAAAGCGCTTGTGGTAAAAGTTTTTTGTGATTTCTTTAAAATAAAGGACGTTGATTTACACTCAGTATTTTCTGCTGCTCTGCTTCCTAGTCTTGTTAAAGTGAAAAGAGCTGATACAGTGAAGTCTGAAAAAAATCTTTTGTGTCACTGAGACAAGAATGCACGTCAGACTATTACCAGGAAGTTCTCAGAATTAATTAACTAAATATTATATTAAATATTATATTAAAACTAAATATTATATTAAATTTAAACTAGATGTAGGTTCAAAGAAGTATTTTGTCTGAAGATAAAAATATGAAAAATTATACACATGTGCACACTGTTGATATGTTTGGGCAAACAGGTGGAGCCACTGCATGAAAAACCACTGAAGTGAAAACAAAAATGAGAAATACATTATTTTTTTTCAAACTGTAACAACTAAAAAAGTAATTTTCCAAATATTTTGGGGTGTCTGACTTCAAAGAATCTAGGAATGATGAATAGTAAACCAGACTCACAGTGTAAATGTAAAAGGTGCATGTGTTAAGAAGCCATTGCACAGTTAACTCAAACAGACATCTCAGATACATTGTACAGTCACAGCAATGAAACCTAGCATGACTTTCCTGATTTACTTGCAAACGTAGATGATTTACAAAGATACTATCACACAAAAATAAAATCCATAACATGCTGGTGATACATGTTCCTAGAAAAGTTTCAGTAGATCTCAAAGCAAAGCCCCCACTGAAGAGAAAAAAGCACGTAAAAATTCAGGTATCATTAAAAAGCAGGTACAGCCAACAGAATGGATGAAAAGTAGAAGGCATGACAGTCAATACAGAGGATCATGGCTCTGAGCTCTAATGAGCTGCTTCCAGTAGCCAATGGTACACCATTTAATTTCCGCCACCTCCACTTGCCTACTGTGCGACTCTGAGCAAGTCACTAAACCAGACAATGCTCCCAGGTCAAGCCTGAAAAAGGATGCTTGTGTTACCTGGTTAACAAATACATACAACTAAAATAGACAATGCTCCTAGGTCAATCCTGAAAAAGGATGTGTGCGTTACCTGGTTAACAAATACATACAAATAAAACAATGTATATTTGCTGTTGTCAAAGTAATGTAAGAGTTGTATCTGCATTCACTTATAAAATCTAAATAAAGTAATTAAATAAAGTAATTATTTGTTACCTATCCTTGAAAAAGTGATCTTAATAATGTCAAGCACTGAGTTACTTTTAATACTAGATGCAAACTAGGGTTTCTGACAGGATAAGTTACAGAAATAAAGCTAAAAAGTGCATATTAAGAAGGTTCACATTCCTCAGACTTTCAAGATTTCTGTTTAGTATTTTTATTAGCACTAGTGATAATCCAAAGAGTGGGCACACAGTTAACTGAAGGTTTGGAAGAAAGGTAGCAACAGACAAAAGAAGATCACAAAAATATTTGATGAGTAGACTAAGAGAACATAACTGCAGAATTAAAAAAAAATAACAGTTAAATACGACTAAATGTAAAATAAGAGTGTCAAATGCAAAATACATGGATCAAATGAAACATCAGAAGGACCAAAGCCTGATATGGAAAAACTTACAGCAACTCTATAAAAGCTAAAGCCAGAGATCTAGTATATTACAGGAGTTTCTGGGAATGATGCAGTATCTTACAAGTTTGTACTACATTTCTGAGATAACTATGCCTCTAAGAAAGTTGTTAGAGCAACATGTAGCCTGAAATTAGGGTTATCATCAGGAAAATAGTTATGAAATGATTACTGAACCAGTTACCATTTCACCAGTGTTAATGAACTATAATCTGAGTAAGCCATATGTGTTGCTAGTAAATATCAGTCAGAATGTTACAGGTGGGGCGGAGCCTGAATGGCTAACCGAAAGCAGCAGTATTTTAGAGCTCCATATAACTACTTAAAATAAGACAGGAAAAATTATTTTTTTCTTCAAAGTATAAAATCTTATAGATAAAGGACTAATTTACATAATTAGAAACTTCGATACAGTTTTACAAATAATTTCCTGTCAAAAAGCATGGAGATATAGTCACTTGTTAAAATGAGCAACTCAAAGAATTCTCATCAGGATGCTGCCTTAAAGAAGGAACTACAACAGATGGCATCTACCCTGCAGGAGTTGTCTTTGAAGATGGATGACTTTAAAGAGAACCTAGAAAATCTTAAAACAAGCAGTCAAAAACGGGCTGACACCCTCAAGGAAATGCTACACCACCACCAGACAAGGATAACAGGAATAGAGGTTTCTCTAAATGACTTAGAAAGCAGACTTAAGGAAGTGGAAACACAGAAAGAACAGCTTCTTAAACAAAACACTTGGTTGGTTAATAAAGTAGATGACTTGGAAAATAGGAAGAGGAGAAATAACATCATGATTTTCGGATTACCTGAAAATACAGAAGGTGAGGATATTATTTCCTTTTTATCAAGCTGGATCCCCACATTTTTTAATTTAAAAGAAGGACTTTCCTTTGGCATTGAAAGGGCACATATAGCTCTTGGGAAACCTGCCACTAACTCAAACTCTCCTCCTAGATCAATAATTATCAAATTTCTTTCATACTTGGACAAGGAACTGATTTTAAGATCTGCTTGGAGGATGGCACCTCTAAAATATAAACAGAGCCTGATAAGATTTGATAATGACTACTCATCTAGAATAATGGAACAAAGGAAAAAAGTGTGGCCAATGATAAAGTTTCTGAAACAAAATATCAAGGCACAACTTGCATATCCAGCTAAGTTAAGAATACTGTATGCCAACAAGATGAGGACTTTTATTGACTTAGAGAAAGCCTCTTCATTTATTAAAACTAATAATGTGATTACTCTACCAGAAGATATGGATTGGATGTCACCTTCTCTCAAGAGAACAAAAGAAACAAATTTCTGGACAGATGTCAAAAAGAAGAAGCAAAAGACTGATACTGTTACAGCCAAATCTCTCAAAGCATCTACTATGATATGAATTGTTTTAACATTACTTTAAAGGACCAATTTTACTGCTTGGAATTTTAAAACAAAGGTAACTAACTACTAGAATCTTTATATTTTTGAAAATAGATGACACATGAGAGTTTTCACATTACCTCAGGTATGTAAAACAGGGCATTTTTCTTTCACAGAAGGAGGGTTATATAGCACATCAAATATTTATACTGTAAATCAACATACATAGTATATGTGTATTTTCTCTTAATTTTCTCTTTTCTTTCTCTCTCTTCTTTCTTTTCTCTTTATTTAAACTGCATCTTGTCTCCCTTTCTAAATTCTCTCCTATTTACTATACTAATATAGTCTGTATATATTTAATAACTCACTATCTAAACATAGATAAATAATAGTCTAAAATAATCTAGTTTTAAGGTAGACTAATTGGAATAGTGAACTTAATTAATTATTACAATATTTATTAGATTAATGATAGTCACTGTTATGCTTATTGAGATTGGGGACATGTTCGTGATTAACTCTGAAATGTTCCATTCATGTACATATGTCCTTTGAATTATTTCCTTTTAGTACCTTTTTTTTAATTTCCTTTTTTGGGCACCTCTACCCAGAGTCAGGATACCACTGATAAGCCATGTATTTTCATAAGTGTAAGTTGAAGTTGGTGAGTTGAAAACTGGGAAAGTAAAGGAAGACAGTACACCAACAGTAAATTCATATTTCATTGGTAGTCACTCATTGTATCCTGTAGAGTCCTTTTAGTCAAATTATTTTAGTAATAATCTATTTGTTGTTGGCTTATTTAGTGTATGCTCCTCTGTTGCATTTAATTTATCCAAAATGACATATCTGACATATTTGGGATCTCTTAAAGGTAACTAAATACTGGATATTTTCTAAGTCAACTTAATAATTGTTTACACTACTAACATTCCACTCTGATATATAAAATACTATAGAACAATAATAGAATAATATAGAATTTCATATCTCTTTTAAGAAAATTCTCCAAATAATAATTTAACAAATGGAGCTCAGTTGATATTGTTGGTTAAAGGTATGAGTGATAATCCAATAGATCTATCTTCATCTATTAGATTAGGAATGACTTTCATACCATGTTTAATGGGAAATTCATATTTACTTGAAATTTGATACTTTAGAATTAATGTTTTATAGAAGTACTTTTTTAAAGCCTGACCAGAATTTTACCCTACTTGTATTTAAAGAAGAAAGAACATTAAATTACACCCCCAAGTTTACACACATAAAAATAACATTCAATGTTATCAGAGAATATGGTATGACTACTATAATCAAAGAAAAAAAAGCAAAATGTTTCTTCCAACAATAACTTGAAATGGATTTAACATTCTTATCATTAAATACTAATGGCTTAAATAATGCAAATAAAAGATCAAACTTACTAAATTATTTAAATCTAAATAAGGCACAAGTAGTACTTCTTCAGGAAACGTATTTTAAGACTAATAATAGCTTTATTTGGAACCCTAAGGACTATAGAGTCTTAGCTCAATCCTCCTATAGAACAAGGACAAAAGGAGTATCCATTCTCTCGAAGAAAAACATAATCACTCCAAAAGTTATTTATGAATATGAAGACAAAGAAGGTCTACTAGCATTTGTTATAATTAAATTTAATAACAGAATATGGACCTTAGAAGCTTCTGAAACCACCAAGAAGTCTTTTTGTATAACAACTATTTCAAAATCCTTAAAAATATGGATTGATTCATTTAATTTAATAGGCACTTTTAAAGTAAAAGATAAATCCTTATTATTTTCCCATAAAGATCATAGATTTGGAACACAAACCAGAATAGACTAAGTATTCGTAGTTCAAGATTTACAAACACAAATCCTCAACTTCTCAATAGTTCCATTCCCCATCTCAGATCATGACTCTCTGATAATGAAGCTTCAAACAGAGTTTAAACCTTTAATCCTCTCAACTAGAATTCAATCATATATCATGAAAATTAAAGAATTCAGACCATGGATGTTGTCAGAACTACAATTATTTCTTGAAATTAATAATACAACCGAAATCAGTAGAGTCAAGGTTTGGGACTCATTTAAAGTGTATTTATTTGGTAAGACCCTTAGCTGGTACAAAAACAAAGTCAGAGAGTGGGAATCTGAATCATTAGACTTGCAAACCAGACTCTTGACAGCAAAATCTATAAAAAAAAAAAAAAAATCAGAGTAGTCCAGAAGACAAAAAAGAAACAGGGGAAATAAATAAAAATATAATGAAATTCTAACACACAACTTGTCTAGCCTTGGAAAAATTAAAAATAAAATCATTAGCTACCTCCCCCAGATATCTACATAACTTATCTACAAGAATTAAAATACAATCTAAAACAAATAACATTAGTAGTATATATCATGAAAAGAAAGGGAAAAAAGTATCAGATATAGGAGACATCCTTGAAGCATTTTGGTTCCATTATATGAAACACTTCAAAAAAGAAGATTTATATACCAACCAAATAAACTTAGATATAAACTTTATCAATATAAAAAAAAAAACAAAAACTTAAAACTAGACCTACAGAAACCTATATCCTACAAAGAAATTGTTGACAAGATAAAGTAAATCTAACAAAGCTCCAGGAATAGATGGTATAATTACGGAAATTTACAAACTCTTCCCTTCAATAGTAATCTCCCTTTTTCATAAAACTTTGCTAGAAGTCCAGTCAGAAGCAAAAATATCACCCTCATGGAAATATTCTCTCATAACACCAATTCTAAAAGATAATAAACCATCAGACCTTTGCTCCTCATACAGACCTATTTCATTACTGAATAATGATTACAACATATTCATGTTAATCCTAGCTAAGTGAATGAAAATCCCACTTTCAAAGACAATTAATAATGATCAAACTGGATTTTTATATAACAGACACATACATGATAATATTAAAAGGATACTTACTCTTATAGATTATGTGAATAAAGAAGATAGAAAAACACTTGTAATCAGATTAGACATAGAAAAAGCCTTTGATTCCCTCAACTGGGAATATCTATTTAAAACTTTAGCATTATTTGAATTTCCTCCTCCCTTCATCTTATTACTAAAAACATATATATTAATAACTTAGCCTACATTAAATTAGGTCCTTTCACCTCAGAATATATCCATATAATGAAAGGTATTAAACAAGGATGCCCCCTTTCTCCTATTTTATTTGCTTTGGCTGTAGAACTGCTTGCAGAAATAATACGCAATAATCCAAGAATAAAAGGAATAGAAGTCCATGACCAGTACATATCTAAAATAATGCTTTTTGTTGATGATATTTTATTAACCCTATCAAATTACAGAGTCATTAGGAGAGCTAGAAGAAGTAATGGAGAAATTTTATAAGATTTCAGGTCTATACTTTAATAGATCAAAATCAAAATTTATATTTTTAAATAAGAAAAAAGAACAAGTTACAGATAAATCCATCATAGGAAAACAAGAACTTACGCTAAATTATTTAGGAATAGTGTTATGCAAAAATATAAACGAAACTATTAATAAATTATAAAAACATTATTGAAACAATATAAATATATATAGAAAAGTGGAACAAAATTATATTAACTTTTGAAGACAGGTTGCAATTAATAAAAATGGTCTTATTGCCAAAAATACTATATGTAGCATTAGCAATATAGTTAATTCCTGAAAGATGCATTCTTAAAGAAATAAATTCATGTTTAATAACATTTTTATGGTATTCCAAAAAGAATAGAGTAGGTCTAACTCATCACATTAGACCCTGGAAACAAGGAGGATTGAACTTCCCAGAAATAGAAACATATATAAAAGCATCTGTGCTTAAAACTACAATAGACTGGATAAACCCAAAATATTTTGCCAACTGGAAAGAATTAACAACGGCTATATTAACAAATGAATTTAATCTGTTAAAAAAAATGTAATATTAGACAAATTAAACAAACCCTGGTACATACTATGCATAAGTATACAATATAATATAACAAAACCTTCTAAAACAACACTGATTAATCATTACATCAATTCCTTTAGGAAACTTATCAATGCAAACATAGATCTAAAACTTTGGTTTGACCTTTTAACCCCATTTACCATCACTAAGAACTTTCCTCACAAAATATATAGGGAAACAATAACCTCCTGGGAGCAACAGGGATTCTTATGCTGGTTTCAATGTGTAAATAAATTAAATGTTTTAGATAAACATATGATAAAAACTGCTTACAATATTCCAACACAGGACTGGTTAACCTCACAAAGCATTCTAATGTACACTCAAGATTTATGCAGATTAATAATTCCTCATTTAACGATATTCCAAATATAATAAGTTTTCTGTATAAATTTATATATAATAGTTGTGAAAAGAAATATTCCATTTCAAATCTATATAAAAAGTTAATAACATATAAAACAATTCCCAAACCATCATACTGGCAGTTCTTAACAAAAGGTCACACATTGCAGTTAACAGAAGAAATTAAAACTAACATTTTACTATCAGTTAATTACACCTTTAACACACAGTACTGGAAAATATTTAACTGGAAATACTTAAATAGAGCATTTTTAACACCAGATAGAATTAAAAAGATCAGTACTACTACAAATGTTTTTTGCTGGAGGTGTGAAAAGTCAAATAAAGCAGACTGGATTCATATTTTTTATGAATGTAATAAAACTAAATCATATTGGAATGGAATCAATCATTTTTTACAAGCTCTATTTAATGAATCCTTTATCTTAACTAAAGAATTGATTATACTAAATGTAAAGGAAGGTCCCTACCTGAATAAGACAAATATGTATTTGTTATAGACAATACATGCTATATCTAGGAAATGCGTAACCAGAAGGTGGAATTCAAATACACCCCCGACCTTGGAAGAATTCTACACTTTACTGAAGACAACTGCATCGATGCAAATAAAAATCAAAGCACTACGAATCTATCCCAGGCCATTGGTAAATAATCCTTGGAAGAAAGTTATATCTTTGTTGGACACTCTGCTATAATCAATATTGTATCTCTGATAACTGATCTGTTAATTCTATATTTAATAACATACAGTGTATATAACTGAAAGTCAGGCTATTGTAAATATTGTATATAGTTGTTTAAAATATTTAAAAATATTATGTAAATGTTATTTTAATTGAAAATAAAAAAATATTTGAGGAAAAAAAAAGAATGTTACAGGAGTTGTGATCCTAGATGAGACTAACCCAACTGTCTAAGGATAAACAGTATTTATAAATGTCCGAAAGAGATACATTCAGCTAGAAAGGGAGCTGTTAGCTATAGTGCACGGATGTCAATAATTCCATGAGTATGTCTATGGTAAAAACATTCAGGTGAAAACTGACCACAGACATTTGAAAGGCACATTTCAAAAATCTTTGTATAAGGTACCATGAAAAATATGGGTAATGCTACATAATCTACAGAAGGACGATCTGATAAAGTAACACAGACCAGGAAAGTAAATAAATACAGCAGATAATTTGAATACACACCTCTAACTGAAAAGCATGAAGAGCTGTCAGAAAAAGGAGTAAAGCCTCTCTAATTGCAGTTACCAATGACAGAAGAAATAAAACTATTTCACTCATATACTTATAGTGACTTAGAAAAGCAGTTATTTAAAGATGTTACAGTAAAAAGCTGGTCTGAGCAAAAATTATACATTAGGAGAAAAGTCTTTTATTTTAAGAAATAAGCTATGTTCAGGGCTTGCTGACAAAATTAAAAGTTCCCAATCAAAAAGACAGTCAATACTTCAGTGGGAACAAAAATTACATCTGGGGGAATAGTAACATGTGTAACAGACAGAAATAAAATCTACAAGGTAAACTCAACAGTAGTCAGTAAGAAATAAATGCAATAAAAAGAAAGGAAAACATTATTTATTTATATTTTTACAGTTTATCCATATGCATTTTTGTCAACTAAGATGATTGTATTGTTATAACTGAAGTAACTTTACTGCTTAATTTTTTTTAATGACATGACAATGTTCTTATTCAAAGCTCTTATATAACATCTGTTTTTAACACACCTGATAAAATATTTTTATGTGAAAATTTGGGTATTTTGTATCTTTTAAAAGTATCCATTACTTCCATGGATCCTCAGTTGACAATTTTATTTTAACTAGTAAACTGCAGAGAAAGATCAATAGGTATAAACCACTGGCTAGCCATGAACAAGCAGTGCACACAAAATAATACTCTAGAAGAAGAGATAACTAACATGCACTCATGTGGACACTGATTTGTTTAACTGCAAAGAAACTATACATGCCATATGTATAAATTATTTCAAGTACCCTGAGATAATCAGCTTGACAGACACATTAGGTAAAGTGTAAACAGTATATTAAGGTCAGTATTTTTGAGACAGCAGATAACAAACAGGCTGCAATACAGAAGTTAGGAATTCAGAAGATTTGTACATGAGTGGGAGTTCATACATATAAGTCCAGTCCATCGTATCTGCAATCAAATGGTCAACTGGAGAGACCTATAAAAATAGCATACAATCACATACATAGAGCAGCAACAAAAGCTATGAGGATTGTAATCTCACAATTGTGTATTACAAGAAGACTCCATTGCAGGGACTCAGTCTCTCAACAACTCAACTGTTAATGAGCAGGAGGATGAAAAGTAAAGTTATCTACTTCAGCTAGATTACTAATACCTGAAAATGAATAACAAATAAACACAATGTTAGAAAGAAATCAGCAGAGACTGAAACACTGTTATGACAAAAACTGCAAAAGACTACAAGATTTACAAGTAGGACACAGATTAAGAATACTAAAGTCATGAGAAAATCACCAGCCAAAAAGTGAAGTTTTGTTCATGTGGAAGACAGAAAGCTGTACAGCAGGAGTCACATACGTTTGTTTAAAATAATATGTCATACCTTACTGAAGATAAGCGGAGAGAATTCTCACAAGTACTATCTCAAGGAAGAAAAAAAAAACAGAGATTGGGAATGTGATAGCCAGAAGTTGCAGAGAAGGTCTTCTCTATTCATGTCTCTAAAAGAAGCCATAGTACAGCAAGAAACGTCCCCAAAGAAGATCTGGTGTTCAGACAGACATTCCTGTTAAATAACCTTTGCAAGGAACATCAAATAAACCAGTTATATACAGGGACTGTTGAGTGCTGACCATTATACTAAAGACTGAAAAGTTGTGTTTATTAAAAATGTCTTTTGCATGCATACAAAAATATTTTTGTTTGTTCTGAAAAGCCCACAACATGCTTAGCACAGAGTTAACAGTAACTGTAAAATGACGAATATAACGTTTTCTAACTCATGAACTCTAAATACACACACACACACACACACACACACACACACACACACACACACACACACACACACACACGTATACTGTATGACAGTGTGGTGGTTCAACAAGGTCAGTGCTCAACTGAAAAGGGGAACAGGCCAGGATAAGGATCTTTGGCTAAGACAGTACTAAAATTAAATTTGTTTGAGAAATTTACTAGGAGCAAATGGCCTTTTTAAATGGGACAGCTCACATGTGCACAGTAAAGGGGAATGATATTTTAAGCTGAGATACTGTGGCTTCAGGTGTCTGAATTCATTTAGTAAACTATACCTTTTTCAAGTCAAAGGCAACTCAATATAGCAGAAGTCATTTGGCAGAATTCAGAGGAGTGTGGAACACTGCGTGGAGTATTATTGCTGAAAGCGAGACTGACTGTGGCTGGAGTGGTTGGCTTCAAGATGGGAGTCCAGCAAGAGGCCAGCAATTGTCAACGCCTGACCAGACAGATTCTGGTAAAAGACTTTGTATTTGTTTCACCAGTAGAAGCCCTGGCAGTAAAAGACATTTTGTTACAATGAGTCAGTTTTGTTGTCTGTGAATACCTTTTGGATTTTGTGTTATTTTATCTTGAACATTCTGGAAAGAGACTGTCTTCTGAAAATCACCGCATTTTCAAAAAGGTTGACTGGATGTAATTTCAAGGATAAAGTGCAACTGCGGTAACTGCTGCCACCAACTTTCCTAAAGGAATAAACTGTATATTTTATTGCAAGCAACCTGTTTTGTTTATCTTTTCTCTTTGGTTGCATTTGAGTGAAATCAGTCTGTTTTATGATGATTTAATAAAAAACAAACTGCAAAAAAACAGGTGTGTTCACAGCCTGAAAATTTTACATTTGGTGGATGCAGTGGGCAGCTACAAGTTTTTGCTTTCCATATCCACCAGTCACTACCAAACAGCAAGTTTTCAGCTTAGCAAACAAGAATTGTATGCAATTGCCGACTGAATTGTGTAGTGTTGGTCCTTTGGGTTGGTCCAGTGGTGCTCCTGTCTTAAAAAATATACAATGACCACCAGAGAACAATTTCTACAGACAATCCAGACTACTGCTGGTGGGGTGGTAGTGGTAGCCAAGTATATGGCATAACCCACAGCACACCCACGCGCTCAAGCCAATGAATAGCAACAAAAACCTGGAAGCCTAGCTGTTAATACTGCAAAAGAATAGCCCATCAAGAGGGTTAGGATCGATCTAGTTGGGCTCAGATTTCGGGTAGCTCATATCACAGATCTGTCCCTCCATGCAGACATGGCCATTCTTAGCATGGACTTCAATAATTTTGACAAGTAAAGAAAAGTGTATTAGCAAGGTTAGGAGTCACCTCAGGGTCTCAAACCATCAAATTTCAGGAGTGGGCTTTCTCTACACTAAAAAGGACACAATTATTTAAGTTAAAGCATGCTGTGAAATTTTGGCTAGACCTGGAGGGTGTGAACAGCAAAGAAACAATGACAGAAATTCTGATAACTGATAGATTTAAAAGTACTTTGACAGCAGTTATTAAAATGTGGGTGTGCCAAGCAGACCTATAAGATGCTGAAAGCTTTGTGGTGTTACTGGAGATAATACTACAATATGAAAGTACTTACAAAGAAAAAACTGCTAAAATAGTTGCGTAAACAATAAAAAAGGGGGAAATTGTCTTCCATACTCTGATTTAGATGTGGTAAGAGAGGGCACATTGCAAAGTACTGTAAAGAGGAAGTTAAAGCAGAAGCTTCTGTGCAGACAACTAAGGAGATGGGAGGTGGTGAAGAGGCTACAAAATGAGATCAAATGACAACTCTGTTGAGACCTCATTCTGTTGCTGTGCCACTGAAATATTAATGAAGTGTTTAATCAAAATAAATGGGCAAGCGCTACAGTAACTACAAGACTCAGGTAGCATGGATACTTTGGTGTAAGCACAATACATCTGCAAGAAAAAAGGAACAAGACACATTCACCAAAATCTATTGAGGTGCTGTGTATTCATGGGGAGAAAAGGTGTTACAACAAAGGTGGGAGGTGCAGACCTCGTTTAGTAGAGTCTTATCAAACAGCCATGGCTCCCTGTCTAATCCATGATGTAATAACTAGAAAAGACTTCCATTTATCGGCGTTCTCTGGAAACTGTGGAAAATGGATAATATTAGGGAGCCTTGTCTAGTCCCTGAAATAGTGTAAAAACTGAGGCAGTTCACTTGTCAGCAGATCTGAGATATCCCCTATAGCCTACAGCCTTATGAAAGCAGAGGATCTGAGAGACTCAAAGTAATAATAGAGGGTCTGGGGTAGTAAAATGTATGGATAAATATGTTTAAAGAAGGGGGTGACAAACATTCAGAGAGGAGACTGGGATTGAAACCACAGGTTTAGATGAAGGATACTGAAGAAGCACAAAGTGAGAATGGGGCTTCAGTTCAAGGGTTAACTGATGGCAGCTATATAAAATATTGGAGTAGGCTACTTTTTCCTAGGGAGGACTGGGGAGTGGAGGTTCCTATATCTACTCTAACAGGACATAAAGCAAAGCTTAGATTGCCTAATCTTCAGGCAAGCTGCTTAAACTTCAAAAGGGCTCAGTGGGAGAAAACCATACCATAGCTAGGCAATTCCTGATGTAACCATGACCCTATATTAGAGATGACTCACCCCAGCTTGAAGCCACTGGCTTTGAGACTTCAGGATTATCTATGAGCTTTAGGCAGACCATCTGCATTGTGATAGTGAGCACCAAGACAGTGTCAAAATCAGAAGATGAATGGCTGCAGTGTTAAGACCCTCTTGCAAAGCTTTGCACTGCCCTCTTTCTGACAGTGAAATCACTCAAAGGGGGAAAAGATCTGCAACCCGCTACCCAGCAGACCATATCTAACTGACCACAACACCCACTCTTCATTGCTAGGCATTCCCTTTCTTTTGTGTATCTACTTTCCTTTTTGGTTAGTTATATGTTTAAATAACAGACTGGGTGGCCTTCTGACTGTGAAGAGCTTGGAAAAGTCAAGGGGCACAAGGACTGACTCAGCAAAGAGGTTTCATTTAAATCTTTCAAAAGCCATCTCAATCTCTGGTATCCACTTGATCTTTTTCAGCATTTTGTCCTTTGTCATGTCTGTTATGTGGCAGGCTATAGAAGCAAAGTCTAGGACAGATTTCCTATAATAGTCAGCAAGTCCTAAAACAGATTTTTCTTGCTTTTTCACTTAGGGTACTGGCTGAATCACTATTACTTTTTTTCCTTTCTGGGGTTTAATTAGCTCCATACCTATCATAAAACATTGCATTTCAAAGCATCAGCAGTGTGCTCAGCCTGGCTTAGAGTGTGTAACAGTATCTGCACCTTTGAGATATGAGAGTCCCAATCCTCTCAGTGAATAACTACATCATCCAAGCAGGCTAACACATATGCATGGTGTGATCTAAGACTCAATCCATTAACCTTAGGAATGTGGTTGGTGCACAATAGAGATCAAAGAGAAATACCTGTATTTTGGAAAAGGCCTTCAGCTGTGGTGAAAGCAGTTCTTTCCCCTAGCCTCTTTGGTTAGGGGGTTCTGCCAATACCTTCAGGAGTAGTACAAGGTACTGAGGAATCTGGCTTTACCAGGCTGTTTCAACAGCTCATCTAGCCTTGGCATAGAACAGCTACTGAACTTGCATATGGTGTTAAGTTTATGAAAGTCATTACAAAAATCAGGCAGTGCTATCTGGCTTAGGTACTAATATGATGGTGTTATTCAAGTTGTTGGATGATTTCTCTATCATCCAAGATTGTAAAAAATTTTTGAACTCCTCTCGCACAATCTGTTTCTGGGTCTCTGGTATCCTATATGGCACCAAACTGACCTCCAATGAAATAGTTTTGACTGCAATATAACAAAGAAGGTTCAACCAAGTAATTCTGTGAAAATGCCATCAGTTCTTTAGAGAAATTCCTAGACCTCCTGCTTCTGCAACTTATAGCGAATGTCATTCACTTCCACTTGGGAAGTGTACATCAACTCTTTCTCCTGCTCTCAGTCAATGACCTCTAGTCCTGCATCACCTGTTAACTTGAACTTCTTTCCAGGCAGAGAAGAGTATCAGCTAAGAGAAAACACTAGCAATATATTGCAATCTTGCAATTATTGTGAAAAGGCACCAACAAAGTAAGGGGAGTGGAAGCCAGCCTGACTAATGGAGAATCTAGCAGGAAAATGAAAATGGAATGAACTGACCTGTTTTGGTAATAAGTTTGAATTGCGAGGGAAAACAAGGAATACATTTCACTAAAACTCTATATAATGAAAAACAGTAGCCTGGGGCCATTCTGCAAGCAACTGAATGGCCAAGGAAATCTCCGGAGGGGTCCTTAGGTGCCAAGGACTGTGGATAATGGGGTGGGAATAAGGTAGCCTGGAAAAGTTTTTGGAGCCAGGCTAACTCTTGCAGTCTTAGTCATATAGAAGATGGAGATGAAATTCCTGAAAGCACACCTCAAAATATGTGCCCTTATCTTGTTATAGAGACAGCTTTATGCTGTGAAACACATAAATGGACACAGTGCCAGAAATACATGTACTTCTCATAATAAAGACAACTTGAGCGTCAGTATAGCAAAATTTAATTTTACATCTATTTCCAGTTGAAATGCTATGCATAATTACTATTTCAAATGAGTTATCCTTTATCCAACAGTCTACAGTACTGTGATCAGACTACAGTCTCATTGCTACAGAAAAAAAAGAAAGAAGAAAAAGAGAAAATAAAGGAAAAGAAAACTTTAAAAATACGACTATGGAACAAATGGCCTACCCCAAACTCTCTGACTCCTCTCTGTGGGGTTTTTGCATAATTCCACAGTTTCATCATCGACACAGTAGTAGGTTGGTCAAAAATTAGATAAACTCTATTCACCTGTAGAAGAAAGGATGCATGTGGTTAATACACTACCATAAAATCACAAGTTACCGTCAAGACCAGAGACTGAATACTAAGAAAATAGTGCAGCTGTAAAAATAAATTACTGTCGGATAACATGAATATGGTCAAGTGTCACAATGTCATTATAGATCCACCAAAAGAAAAAGCACATGGATAATCTGAAGTAGTAAGAACTGTGTTCATGATTAACACCTATTAACAGCAGCCCTTTCTGTGGACCATTTCTGATCCTTTATCTAGAGAATCATGTTCATTTACTGGGCATCTTATCTGACCACCTCTGGGTGCCTTGGAAGGTTTGCCAACTGCTTTACAAGTTACATATAGCTTTATTTTTAACATTTGCAGGCATCAATACAGGTGTACAGCAGGATTGAGTCTTGTAACCACTGATATATTCAGTCTATGCTAATTTGCTTCTTATAGATCTTCCCTAAATTAGTTTTGTATGCAGATGACATAATGGTACATGGGTCACCATTACCAAGTGACCTAATATTCAGAAGTTCAAGACTGACAATGAGCCCCTGGACTCCAGGAAAATTAAGTGCAAGTCATCTCAACAATAAGTGCTAATTTCATTGTTACATATTAAAAGCAGTTTCCATTCCTCACATTTACATTGTGTGCGTATACAAACTCCAAATCTGCTGTACCTCACAGAACAGGGAATTCTTAGGAGATAGAGCAATTTCAGACAGTACATATTTAATTCTAATCACATGCAAAGTTCCAAGGAGTACACTTGTGGTCTTTGAATATAGAATAGCAACCCCCTAAAATATTGGTCTGAGCATAAAGAGCACTTGACTGTATCCTAAAAAGTAAAACTATGAACTTTGGTACTATACTAAGACTAATATAAATGTTTGTTTGTCTTTTTGGCTTTTCCCGGTTAGGGGTCGCCACAGCGGAACTCCGGTCCGCTAATGATTGGCAGTAGATGTTTTTTATGGTGCTGAGTTGCCAGCCTGACGCCCAACCTTCGGTGAAGGCACGCCCATTCACGCATGTCTTTCGGAGGCCACTCGACCGCGGGGAGGACATGCAGACTCCACACAGAAGGCACTCCAGCTGTGAACTGAACAGGAGAACCTCTTGCTGTGAGGCAACAACGCTACTGCTGTATCACAGAGGCTGGTTCACTAAGACTAATATAAATAATCCCACAAAACTGTGCTACTACCAACCCAGCAAGTGAGTCAGATGAAAATGTTGTTCATTTAAATACCTTGGCATGTGGCTAGATCAATTTCTCTTCTTTAAGACACATTACACCTTGATGGCATTGTATTATTACAAAAGATAGTGAGCAAAATGAAAAGTCGAGTAATTCATTTGCTGTTTGCTTCTAAAGTCCTTGATTTCTTACAACCTTAGGTGAGAAAGACTACTGATCCTACCTTGTATACTCCTTTTATCATTCTTATAAGCTGGCACAGCAGGATTAAACCACGCTATTTGACTATACTCTACAACCTTCTTCTGTCTTGTACAAAGCTTCTATCCAGTGCTAGTCTCTTTTATGCTTCCACTGCAAGTCTGAAACTGTAATGTGGGCTTATGCTGACAAATGCTGTGAATGGGTTAACACACTTCATCTCTGTTAAGCATACTTAATTTTATATGTTTGTGTAACTGGATATTCACCATTACTTACACTTGTTTCTTTGTAATGTGATTTATGATATCTTGCACTGTTTCTGTTATTACTTTACAGTCATACAGAATAGTTGTGTAAAATCTTACCATAACCACAGATGTACTTTTCTTCTATGTTGCAATATTCTTTACATATGGGTTGTATTCTGCCCAACAACCCGACATCCAGCCTGTATATACAAAAGCTTAGAGTCATTGCTTGTACGTGGGGCATTGCACAAAGGCACAGACAACATCAGCTATAAAAGGGACATCTGCACATATAATCTTCAGAATAAGAAAGCCCCATGAGGAAGGGAGTCCAATGGGAGGCTAAGGAGATCATCCTAGGAAAGAGCAAGTTGTAGGGGGGAAGGTGGGAGGGATAGAATACTGCAACATAGAAGAGAAGGACATCTATGGTTATGGTAAGATTTTACACAACTATTCTGTGTCCTTCTATTCAATGTTGCAGTATTCTTTACATACAGGAGAGTGCAAAAGCTGAAAGGGAACCCAGGGAGGAGGACAGAATAGGGGAAAACTGAATCTAGCTTTGTTTGTATAACTTGAGCACTAATCCAGGCATTCTTCAAAGTATTTAATTGTATTTATTACTGCTTGGTAGTAACTTGATTAAAGTGTAGCTATCACTCTAAGCCTTTTGGATTAAGCACTTGGGCTTCAGACCAGTTGTTTTACATTAGGAAGGTTTGTGGCCTGCACTGTGGTGGCAGGACAGGTAACTTACATCCTTCTAAGTTGGGAACTGCGGATTGAGGGCTCAGTGTCTGTTATTCTAAAAGTGTATTAGTTCTGGTTTAAGCACTTGGGCTTCAGGCCAGTTATTTTACATTAAGAAGGTTCGTGGTCTGCACTCTTGTGGGAGGAGAGGCAGGACTCTGCCCTTCTGAGCTGGGAATTTTTGGTTAAAGGCTTATAGTGCCTGCATGTTTCAACTGTTTCTTACTAAAACTGGTACACCTTGTTTGCTGTAGCATAGACTAGAACCAGGCCTGCTGAATCTAGCTCTGTTTGTATGCTTGTTGTTTCCCTGAAGCTTTTCAGCGCTTCTGTGGATCCCTAGTGATATCTGCATTGCTTACTGTACTCATTTCCTTGTTTCACTTAAAAGAAAGTTACTGTTTGTCATTTTTGCATTTAAGTTACCTGTAACACATTGCATTTAAGTTACCTGGCATTTGCTCACTAAAGGCACTTGCTCACTAAAGCAATTATATAAGTCAGCACTAAAAAATTAAAAGCACAACACTCTCAAAAAGTCCTCTTGAGTACCTTGTTCCCCATTGGCCCTTTTTTTTCAATTATAAAGGAATTCCCAATACTATTCTAGCATGGCAAAGGTCAGTTGTCAATCTTCTCTCCGGTCCAGCTGGTGAATCTGGGAATCTTGAGGCAATGTTACAACTGCCTCATGTACACAGACAACCCTCTTCTCCTCCCAACAAATTCCAACAAGTGAGAGATGCATCCATATAGCCAAACTGGAGGCTAAGCTCTCTCAACTCAGTACTGGCGTAACCAGTCAGGAGGAGAAGGAAACCACACTCAGTACAATTCCAGTCTCACACAGACCTATCACGACAGCAAACCAAACACATAAACACACAAAAACATACTCGGAGGCTCTAAATAAAAATCTGCCTAAGCAGCAGAGACCTCCAAAGCAGACACCCAAGCAACCGCTACCCAAAACAAAACACGTGCAACACATAGCTCACAAAGCCAGTGTGCCGAACAGTCACAGCCCTTAAGGCTAAACAACACACCTGATACACTTGTAATAGGTGACTCTATCGTCAGGTACACTGATGTCCCACTCACCAGGCTGAACAAGGAGTAGGTCATGGTGAGCTGCCTGTCGGGCGCTAGGATCCGCCACATAACACAAGCACTCAGGTCACTCCAAGGCAAGTACAAATATGACTCAGTCATTGTCCATGCTGGTGTGAATGACCTGAGACGTACCTCCCTGGACTACATGAAAAGAGACATAGAGGAGCTCTCTGAGCATGTGGCCCAGGCCGGTGTGACCCTGACCTTGAGTAGCATCTTACCCTCACCAAGAATGATGCCACAATATGAAGACAAGATGATCAATTTCAACAACTAGCTTAAGTATTGGTGTCTTTCAAAGGGGATCCAATGCCTGTCAGCCTGGGATGACATGCTCGACAAGCCACGATGCTTCGCTAGGGACGGCTTGCACCTGTCACCCCTGGGCTTTCGGATATTGGCAAAGGCTCTTGCTACCCCCATAGTGCCCTTTTTAGGCAAGGCTCAAAAGACAAACCCACCTCCATAGGTATCACAAGGGGTAAGAAACTAAGAGTAATGCTACTCAACGCCAGAAGTCTAAACCTCAAGATGCCTTTTCGAAACTCTCCTTAGCATGGAGAACATCGATATCTGTGTAGTAACAGAAACCTGGTTCAAGGCTCCCGAGAGCACCCCAGCACTACCAGGTTATACCTTATACCATGCTTTTCGGCCCCAAAACTTGGACCAACCCACAAAAGGAGGGGGAGTATCAATATTCGTCAAAGATACCCACACCTCCAGGTTGGTGGCACAGCACAAAGCATCAGAGACTATCCATGTGCAACTAACAGTGGGTAAAACTGCCTTCCAGTTTATAGCCTGCTACAGACCACCCTCCTAACCCAGGAACCCCACTCGGCCTTCCTGAGAACACTGGAAAATATGAAGGTCTCTCCAAACACCATTATATTGGGCGACTTCAACTACCCAAACATAGACTGGGAGCATTACTCTAGCTCCAACACCCTAGCCCAAAGATTCCTAGAATTTATAAACTCAAATGCTATGGAACAACTTGTTACCACTCCCACAAGAGGGAAAACATACTGGACCTGATCATCACCAATATGGGGACTCTATGCTCCAGACCAGAAGTGTATCCCTCACTGGTAAGATCAGACCATAAACTAATCTCACTGGATATTCACATCCCGACACCACCCCTGCCCAGAAAACCACAGTGAAAAACTTCTCTAAAGCAAATTTCACACTCCTCAAAACCGAGGTGGAATCCTTCAAAGCCCGGGCCTGTGGAAAATCTGGCCCAGACCGCAGAATCCTTTATAAACACATTCTATGAACACCTTCAGGAATGCATGGATCATGCAATCCCAAATAAAACCAAGACCCAATCCTCCAAAGGCAGATGTCCTGTCTGGTGGACCCCAGCCATAAACAAACTATACAATAGAAGGAGGAAGCTACTAAATGATAGAGCAAAATTCCAAAAAGGGAAGGCATCTCTGATCAGTATTAGCAAAAAACTACGGGCACTCATAAAATCGTCTAAGGCCAGCTTCGAGAGAAAAATTGCACAGGACACTAAGGATAATCACAAGGCTTTCTTTAGTTATATTAGGAACCTGGGTGGTAATTCCCAGATATGCTCAGAATTAGTCCAAAATGACAAAAAATACACCAAACCCACAGACATCGCCAACATCCTAGCTGACAGGTTCAGCACAAACTCCCCACCTCCCCCACCAAAAGGGCTAATATCTATCCCAGCAGAGTGCTGCCCCCCTGACATCTCAGATGCTCAGGTAAGAGCCGCCCTCTCCAAAGCAAAAAACACAGCATCAATGGGACCAGACGGTGTCCCGGGCTGTGTCCTACATGAACTCCAAGAAGAGCTAAACCCAAACATAAAACTACTGTTCAATCTCAGCCTTACTACAGGATATGTACCCAAAGAGTGGCGTACAGCAACTGTGGTCCCTCTCCACAAAGGTGGTGCCTCAACGGATCCTGGAAACTATCGCCCCATAAGCCTGACTAGCTTGGTCTGCAAAGCTATGGAAAGGATCATCATGGACCTCATAAATAAAGATATTGGGGACGTACAGACACTGGATCCTACCCAGTTCGGCTTTGTTAAGGGCAGATCCTGCCTCTTAAACCTGGTTGATTTCTTTGAAACAGTCACCAAGGCCATTGACGAGGGGAAGGTGGTCCGCACAGCCTACCTGGACCTCGCAAACAATACCCCACTCGGGCATTATAGATAAGCTCACCAGCTTAAATATAAACCCCTATGTCACTAGATGGGTTGCAAACTGGCTCAAGGACAGAACCCACATGGTTAGAATTGCTGGAGCCATGTCAGACTCTAAACCAGTTACAAGTGGTGTCCCACAAGGCTCGGTCCTGGGACCTCTCTTGTTCTGTATATATTTCTCGGAGGTACAGGCCAACACGGAAGGACTGTGGCTGACCAAGTTCGCAGATGACTGCAAACTGGGCACCATAATCGACTCTCCAGCCGACACAAGCATCCTCCAAAAGGACCTCATAGAAACAGACAACTGGTGCCAGAGCCATGGCCTCAAGCTAAATGCCAAAAAGTGTATAGTCATCCCCTTTGGCAAAAACAAAGTGCCCACAAATTATCACATAGGTGGTAATCCATTAAGTACAGAAGAAGTAATTAGGGACCTGGGGACCCAAGTTGATAGCAATCTCTCATTTGACAACCATGTGGCCAAAGTGGTTAGAAAAACATTTTATATTCCCCACCTAATCATGAAGGGATTCATATCTAGATCAGGGGAGGTCATCGTCCCTCTTTACTCATCCCTCATCAGGCCCATAATTGAGTACAATGCCCCTTTTGGGATGTACCTTATCAGACACCTGCAGCAACTGGAAAGACCCCAAAAGTACCTCATCAAGAGGTTCAAAGGGCTCAAACAGATGCCATATGCTGCCTGGTTAAAGAAACTCCAGCTCTACTCAGTGGCATACCGCCTGTTCAGAGGCGATCTGTGCTTGACGTATAAAGCCAAGCCATGTCCAACCCGGAATTAATGGACATGATGCACCTCAGAAAATCCAAATCCCATCGAGCTACACGCACGAGAGACTTGAACCTCAGCACTGAAATAAATAGGACATGCTGGAGGGACAGATTCATAACCCAGAGGCTCCCTTCACTCTAAAATAAAATCCCAGTCCAGGTTAGGCAGAGTCCCTCATTGACTCTCTTCAAGAGGAATCTTGATGAGTGGATGGGAGATCGTAGGTTTACCCCGGGTATCACTTCTGTGTCACCGTTAGACAGAGGCACAGTATACTAACTTCAAAAAAGGGCATAGCAAAATTAATTTAAAATGGGTGGCGAAAGCCAAACACATTCTGGCTAGGCTTATAAATGCCCTAGGGCAGATAGCCTAGTATGAACCTATGAACCTATGTCTGCTGACCATCAGGATTTTGCAATCAAGTTAGACTTGGCTCATTCATTCCCCTGTATAAGTCTCAGTCACACAACAGGTAGTCTTTGGTGCAGATGGCTGTGGTTTTGTACAAAACAAACAGCACCATAACTTTATTTATTTATTTTTATTTATTTTTACATTTGTTAACCGGGAAAGTCTGACTGGATATAGGTCCATTTTCAGCGGAGGCCCGGGGAGAAAAGCTCCAGGCATACATTACATGTATACATACAGTGAAATATTACAAAAAGGACAGATGTTCAACAATAGATGTAAACATAATACAAGATTTTCTAGAGTACACACATGAAATATTTAGAGAAAAGGAGAACACCTACATTTTAGTGGTTCACATACATTTTAGTAGTACATGGTTGTGTTAAGATATCATCCTTACAGAATTGCCCCTCCTAAAGATTTAAACATTACCTGTCATCCAAATTGGACCTGCTGGACGGACGGGTATGTATCCCAGAGACTATCCCATTTCTGGAACAGGCATCGTTGTGAAGCAAACTTCTTTCTTAACCCAATTCAGGTGTAACTTTGGCAAGTGGATGGGGAACTGGAAAATCACCCCTGGTTTGGCAGCAATGTGTGTGCTGGACATGGCAGCTTATAAATGGTTCATCTCCTAGTCCCCCGCTTGTAAACATTTTAATCTTCCAAGCCCCTGCATACACTATCAAGGGTATTAGAACTTGTCAGAGATTTCGGATGCATGGCTAGGCTTAAAAAGGCCCCAGTGGTAGTTAACCTAGTACATACCTTTGAACCTAGGCCTGGGGAGAAAAACACCACCACAGTACATTTATTATTAACAAGTGAATTTCACACAGTTTTCAGAAAAACAACAGTTACATTTTTCATGAAATAAAACAAACATAATTACAAGACAAGTATATACAGTACAGTATTTACATCAATGATTTTAAGTCCATACATTTGTTACAGATGTAAACTCTTGCAGAAGTAAATAGGAAATATTATTGTGAAGAAGTTCAGTGTTCTTTCATTTTAGTTAAGAAAGGATTTCATAGAGTTCAAGATACATAATTATGTTTGTTATAAAATTATGTAGGAAGGGAGATTTTAGTATTGTATAGGTTTGTAAAGAGTTTGAGAGATATATTGAAGTAAGGTATAAAATAATGTAGAAGGGGGATGGAAGATATTATTATTATATTGGAGGATAGTGGAAATAGCATATGACAGACAGCTTGGTATAAGAGATTGTTTCTATTCAGGCTGCCTGTTCCAAATTGGTGTATCTAGATGGTTTATGACTTAGGTATACAGAGCATTGGATGGGGACAGTTAGAAAAAGAGCAAGATGAGAACTGTTTTAAAAGGGGGATCAAAAGGGCTGTATTAATTCAAGTGCAGGAGGGAAAGTTGTTAGGGAGTTTAATGATTCAAGCAGAGGAGAGCAAAAGGTTTGTGATAAGGAATAAGAAGTGTGTGCTTTTAGTAGAGGTCTCAATCTGGTGATGAACATGAGATAAGACTGCATACTTCTCAACCTGCAGACATCAAAAATATGTCCAGGCTGTAGTAGATACCTCTGGCCAAAAATCTGGGGACCTAATTCACAAACACATACTCTTCCTACTTCCAGTAGGATTGCGGGATACTAATCAGAAACATATTGAAGAGTGGCAAACATACCTCTTAATTGCCCTTAATTTTGGCTCAAATCTTAACTCAGTCCCTCTAATTACATACTAAAACTGTTCACTTTTGCAGAAAAGGGGTGAGTTACACTTAATAAATAATGACAGTAGAGTATAGGCTTTTACTTCAGAAAATACATATTAATTCAAATTCACACATTATTTCAACATGTGACATTAGTAGTGTTAATATTTTAAAAAGTGTCAACAGTTGTCTCTGATTATTTCTGTATTTGCCCTTGATTTTGTTGAGATTTGTTCCTGATTCAGCTGAGAGCTATGGTGACAAAAAGACTCAAACATTTAAGAATATTATGTATAATGTTGATCTTCATTTTGGTGCAGACAATATCAGCTTCAATATTGTTGGCCTTCGACAGGGTGAAGTAGACCCGAGCTAAGAATATCTATAATGCCCCTCTCCTCATCTCCTCAGATCAAGTTTGCCCATAAGAAAAGAAAACAGAGGCCTTGTCTGAACAAATACCCTATCAACAAGCCAGGACCAAATTCGAACTTCCAGGAGTCTTTTGGTGGGGGTAGGACTGTGGGATGTCATGAATGAATGAAGATCAACAACACAGATGGAACGTTATGGTAAAAACATAACTTCTTTATCTAATGTTGTTAATCTTCATTCATTCATGACAGATGTGACAGAGTCTCTAGCTACTTTCTTACCTGGGAGGCCCAATGGAAGGATATTTCTGGGCACCAATGAGCCAAAGGATGCTCTCTCCCTGGAGACCAAGTCTAATTTGTAATGACTGATAAAAGGTATAAGGAGTAGCCTATGTGGCTGCTGCACAAATGTCATCCATGGAAGCTTTGGAATGAAAAGCGACTGAAGTAGAAACTGATCTGGTTGAATGTGCCTTGATTTTAGTTGTTAGATGCATTTGGTTTTGTTGGCAAGCAAAGGAAATAGTCTCTCAGCCATTTAGCCAAAGTTACAGGTTTTCCCAGTTTGGGTCCTTAAAAGGACAAGAATAACTGGTCAAATTTTTGTAGTGATTTAGTCCTATCCAAGTAGAAGCGTAACTGTCTATGCACATCCAATAAGTATAAACAATATTCTCCTTTATTAGAAAAATTTGGGAAGAAAATTGGCAAATCAATGGATTGATTAATACTCAATTCTGAGATAACTTTGGGTAGAAATTATGGATTAGTCCGAAGTGATACTCGCTCTTTGTGGAAAACTATGTAAGGGCATTTTACGCACAAGGCCTGTAATTCTGATATTCTTCTTGCTGAGGTAATTGCTACCAAGAATAAGGTTTTCCAAGACAAAAATTTCATATCACAAGTGGCAGCAGGCTCAAAGTGAGGATGAAAAACCAAAAAGGTCCAGCACAAATGGGTTGAAAACTGAAATAGTTTATTTAGGTAGCTTCAAAAAACAAATAGCAAATTCAGCACTAGCCTTCCTCAGTGCTTCCCTGTTGCTGAAACTGGTATGCTATTTGTTTTTTGAAGTTACCTAAATAAACTATTTCAGTTTTCAACCCATTTGTGCTGGACCTTTTTGTTTTTTTATCTACTGCCTTGGTTGGTTTGGTCCATGCACATCCGTACAAGTGGGTGTTTGTGTTTGCTGTTCAAAGGGAGGATGAGTCAAAGTTTGTATGACCAGTGTCAAATTCCAAGGTTCAATCGGCTCGCTCCTTGAAGGGTGGTTTAATATGGGTGACTCCCTTCGAGAAGGTTTTACAGAGGTGGTGAGATATTAAAGAGGAATCTTGGAAACCATTATGAAAGTTTGATACAGCTGCTAAGTGGACGTGAATAGTAGAAGCTGAAGCTCCTGAATGGAGTAGACTCGACACATACTCCAAAACCAAACTAATCGAAGCTGAAAAGGGGTCTAGTGCTTTTTCTTGAGCCCAAAACATGAATCTGTTTCATTTGCTAAGATAACTTTTCCTGGTGGATGGTTTATAGGAAGCCAGAAGAATCTTTCGTACAGGGGAATATAGATTATTTTACCTGGCAGTTACTGGAAATGGAGGAATCAAGCTGTCAGCTTGAGGCTCAATAGGTTTGGGTGGATCAGCCCTTGTGGAGGTGACAGTAATCCTGGAGTTGGATCCAGAGTTCATGGTCGGTGAACCAAATGAGGTCAAAGGAAAGGGAACCAGACTTGTTAGGGCCAATAGGGTGCAATGAGGATGACTTTGCTTCTCAACCGAAGAGCTTTCTTTAGAAATTGTGGGATCAGAGGAAAGGGAGGAAAGGTATAAAGCAGTCCCGTGGGCCAATCACGTACTAGAGCGTCACTCGCAGTCTCCACTTGAGGGGGGATTAGGGTGAAGAAGCTGCTGAAATTGTGGTTGGTGGGAGACACAAACAGACTGCAGCAAGGCTGATCCCGGCAACTGAAAATCTCCATCGCTATGACAGGGTTGAGGGACCACTCATGAGGCAGGAGAATGCATCTGCTCAGTTTGTTCACAATCATGTTGGAATCCCTAGGAATGTGCATTGCTATCAGGAAGCGGTTGGAAGATATCGCCCGTTGCCAAAGTCTTACGGCTTCTCAACATAATGGGTAGGATTTGATTTCCCCATTTGTTGATATACCAGATGACTGACATGTCCAACTGAATAGTAATTGTACCTGAAGGGAGGACAGATTGGAATACTTGCAATGCCAGAAGCACCGCACGATGGGCTGGACTAATTCATCTGCAGGCAGGGTCACACAGTTAGTAGAAGGTTGAGCACGGAATACAGATTCCTCAGAGGAAGGGTTGGTGGGCTTCCAGTCACCCTGCTACTTTATGATTTCTAGTATGTCTCCAAAGTAGACATCCTTAGGGGGTAACTGTGGGGACCCTTCCCCATGATCATAATCCATATCTTTGGTAATTTATTCCTCAGAGGAATCCACATGCTTCCTATTGCACAATCTCTTACAGGATGGCTCTTCAGGGGGGCATCTGAAGAGGACTCAGAAGAGAGGGTGCCCTGCGGAAGGGTATCTTGAGGTTCCTGTGCCCGATGTCCCAGTGTAGCGGACTGTGTCAGCTGCAGACCAGATTACATGTATATGTGGCATTCCGGTGCTGGAACCAGCTATGATCCTGCAGTGACAAATGCCCTCTCCATAACCTGGAAGGCAAGCCTGCCTGAAGAGGGATGGGAGCCTGGAACCGAGAAAGACAGCCTCGGAACTGGGGTCACACCCTGCTCTGACAAACCCATCCACAGGGAAGGAGCCGCGAGAGGACTCGGAGCTGTCAAAGCAACCGGAACCATAGAGGGCACCGTAGAAAAAATGGGTGCTGTACTAGCGGTCATGGTGCCAACAGACCAGTCACGTTCTTGAGTGTGGGTCAGCTCAGATTGAGTCGTGGACCACAGGGTATGCTCCGGAACCATAGTAAGATCTACCAGTGGAATCGAAGGAGCTGGCAATGGCATAGGCGTCGGTATTGAGGGCTCCAATACCTGTGGGGAGGTTGAAGGAGGAATATATGTTGGAATCTGTGGAGAAAATTCCTCGGCTTTGGTTGGGAGGGAGGATTTAGAAGGAGTTGGAATTCCTCAGGCCACCAAGAGCTGATCCACAAGTCTCACTACATCGAGCTCTGAAAGTCTCCTGGTAGAACGGGTTGACATCCCCAATGGAGATTCAGGCCGATCAAGAAATGGGCTTACTTGCTGTCCATGAAATGGATCGATAGATGGGGAGTATCGGGTTTCAGCTAGAGTCTCGGCCTTTGGCACCGTGGTTGGAAGACCAGAAGGTTGTGTTGGAGGGGGGGTAGTGACCTGTTTTGAAGGAGAGACTATTTCTGGTGCCAGGGAGGGCCTGTAGTATCATGAAAGTGGTCGGTACCAAAGTTGTGGAAGTCATTATCAGTTCCATAGACAAGGATGGCACAGCGGATGGAGTTTTAGGCTCCAGTGTAAAGATTGGTGCAGAAATCAATTTTGCCTGTTTTGGTTTCGGTTCCATATCAACCTGGGCTTTAGTGGATTTCATTTTCAGAGTAAGGAGAAGATGGTACTACTCTTCTTCTTTGATTCTTTTTTAGGAGGGATTGAGACCTCCACCTCAGATAAAGCCTCCAAGAAAGGGTCTTTTAAAAGACCATTTAATATCAACTTATTCTTGCGCTCAGCTAAAGTGCAGGCATTAAAGCCCTTACAGAGCTCACACGGAGGTTGAACTTTTAAGTGTTGAACTCCTACGCAATAAACGCAAGAAGGATACCCATGGGAGTTAAGCATCTTCCTGCCACATTTATCACACTGTTTGAAACCTGTTATGCCTTTCTTATCTGTCATATTAGAAAGTCTACAATCCACAATATATAGTAAAAAACTGCAAGTTGAAAAAATCCTGTCAACAATTAGCTGTATGACATATATATATATATATATATATATATATATATATATATATATGTATATATATGTATATATATACATATATATATATATATATATATATATATATATATATATATATATATATATATACACACACACACACACACACACACACACACACACACACACGGAAAGAGAACATTTTTTTTTTTTAATTACCAACGATGGTAATTAAAGTATACCCGAAGGGTAAAAGGAAAAGGAAAGGAGGGAATACCAATGATGATATTAGAAAATTCAGAAACTACCACAGGGGTAAGGGAGGGGCCTGCACCGTGAATGGTATGAAGAAATGCCAAAAAATGGTAAAAGGGCAGGAAAAAACTCACGCAGAGTGGAACTATATCTAAATGAAAATGACTAGCTAAAGAAAGGATTAGAAGAGAAAGATCTCAAAAGTTAAACAGATATTACTGAAAAAAGAAATCACTTAGCTGGCAAACGAGATCTGAGGAGATGAGGAGAGGGGCACTATGGGCTCAAGAGTTTTTGGGTTGGTTGAGCTTGTTATAATGGCCAAGTCGGTTCGGAGGACAGAACCAAGACCCATCCATCATGAATGAATGAAGATCAACAACATCAAATGTAATATTTCCTGCTGAAAGTTGATTATTTATCCCAAAATTTTGTTAAGGTCCATATTGGCAGTTTTTGGTGGAATATAAATACATGCCAATATAATCACCTATAGAAGGGATAGTCAGGTCACTGTGAATGAAAATATTTTTGGGTAAATACCTACATGGAAAAAATGTCCCGTTTTAAAAAATGGAAATATGTAGAGAATCCAAGCCTAGTTTTGGGCACACATGTTCAGAGAGAATGCCATACATTTGTCAAGATCAGGGAAGAGAATTTTTGCAGCAGATATTTTGCAGTATTTCACAAACACTAGGCAGTATTTTTGCCAGGTCAAAAATTTAACAGTTCACAGACAGCAACACTTGAAGCATGTCTGATGGTTGTTAATGCTATGGTCTCGGTTCCAAGCCTCGGAACCGACTCGGCAGTTTACTTTAGCTCGCATCCTCCAAACTCTTGAGCTAGGCTTTTACCCATAATGCTCCTCCCTAAATTACCTCAGATCAAGTTTCCTACTTTAGTGGCAGATAAATAGAAAGAATATAGGAAGAGACCAATTATGTGTCACTATTCAGTTGTGGGATAATTCAATCCACTAAGAGTCTCAGGATGGGGGTTGGAGGGGGGGTGTCAAGAATTAGTGAACATCTACAACACAGATGGAATGTTATGGTAAGACATAGCCTCTTTATATGATGTCAATCTTCACTCAATCCTTGACTGTGGGACAGAGTCCCCAGCTACTTTAGTCTAGGGAGGTCTCACGGAAGAATATTCCTAAGCACCATCAAACCAAATTATGCCCGTCCCCTTGAGACCTGATCCAATTTGTAATGAGTGATAAAGGTATGAGGAGAAAACTAAGTGGCCGCTACACAAATATCATCTAGGGATGCTCTTACATGAAAAACTGCAAAAGCTGCCACTGCTCTTGCTGAATGGGCTGTAACTGGGTGTGGAAGTTGGAGCCCCTTCGAATGACAGATAAAAGTAATATAATCTCTAAGCCATTTTGCCAAGGTAATCTTTGAAACTGGATTACCTAAGGATAGAGAAGAAAATGCAACAAATAATTGGTTAGACCTTCTGAAATCCTCTGTTCTGTGAAGATAAAAATGTAGTTGCCTGGGGACGTCTAGCAAATGAAGGGAATATCCCCCTTTATTACTAAAATTAGGGAAGAAGACTGGCAATTGAAGTGTCTGATTTATATTAGATTCTGAAACTACCTTAGGTAAAAAGGATGGAATAGTCCTAAGGGCAACCATATCCTTGTGAAATATTAAGTATGGAGTTTTGCAGGATAAGGCCTGAAGTTCAGATACTCTTCTGGCAGATGTAACAGCCACCAAAAATAAAGTTTTCCAACACAAAAACTTTAAGTCACAAGTTGCTGATGGTTCAAAGGGAGATAAAGTGAGGGACTGTAGGACTAGTGTTAGATCCCAAAGAGGAACTGGTTCTTTAAATGGAGGTCTTAACATCAGGAGCCCCTTTAAAAATGCTTTGCATAGTTTATGTGACATTAAAGATGACAGAGTTGGGAGGGTGGCCTAATGGTTAAGGTGTTTGCCTTACAAACACAGGGTGCAGGGTTTGAGTCTCACAAGGGATAACTGGCTAGGCTTACAATGGCTCACAAGGGCAGTTAGCCTAGTACTAACCTATGAACCTATGTGCCGTCAAATCCCATATAAAAGCTGGAGACTGCTGCTAGATGAACTTTAATTGTTGATTCAGAGGAACCAGATTGGTAGAGGTTAGCTAAGAAATCCAAAACTTTATGAACCAGGCTCAAATAAGGATCAAGTTCATTCTTAAGGGCCCAGTTCACAAATTTTTCCCATTTACTTTGAAGATGTTTCCTAACTTAAGGTTTGTGATGAGCCACAATAATTTGTCAGGCAGGAGAGGATAGGGAAGGATGCCTGGGAATCATGGGAATTGGAGAAGCCATGAAGTGAGCCTGACATGTTGAAGATTTGGATGAACCATGCCTTCCAGATGAGACAGCAGATCTGGATCCAGAATCCATGGTTTCCAAAGGAGGTGAGGCCAGAGGTGGGGAAACCAAACCTGTTGAGGCCAGAAGGGAGCAATGAGGATTGAGTTTTCCATCATCTTGGCTTTCTTCAGAAACTGTGAAATCAAGGAAGTTGGAGAAAAGGCATAGAGAAGACCGGGGGGCCAATTGTGAAAGAGCATGGAGGGGGGGATTAGGCCAAAGTAACTTCTGCACCTGTTGTTTAAAGGTGAGGCAAAAAGAGAGAAGCAAGGTTCACCCCAGTGATGAAAAATCTTCTTTGCCACTACAGGATTAAGAGACCACTCATGAGGAATGAGACTAGATCTGCTCAGCTTGTCCACTGTCACATTGGAGCTCCTCAGAATGTGCATTGCTATGAGAAGGCAGTTGGAAGAAATCATCCATTGCCAAACTCTGTGGGCTTATCGACACAATGGGTAAGATTTGGTTCCACCTTGCTTGTTTATATACCAAACTACTGACATGTTGTCCATTTGAATTTCTACTGTTCCCAGAGAAAGGACATCATGGAATGCTTGCAACACTAGCAGTACTGCCCTCATCTCCAGAATGTTGATGTGCAAGTTGGCCTCTAGCTGGGACCACATGCCTTGGACTGTCCTTCCCAGATAATGCCACTCCATCCTATCTGGGAAGCATATGTGGTCACAATGGCTTGCGGTTGCGGAAGATTTGGTCACCCCAAGAGAATATGGTTGGAATGGAGCCACCATGAAAGATCCTGTTTGCAGCGACCAGTAATCACAATTAGGTAAGACATTGGTTGATGAATCACAGACCACTGGGAGGCAAGTAACCACTGAAGGATTCGCATGTGACATCTTGCTAAGGGGACAAGAGTTATTGCAACCTCCTTTGAGCCTAATGCTTTTAGGACTAATTTTGCTGGAACTCTTTCATGTCTTAGAGTTTGACGGACTTGGGATCTGATGCAGTGAAGTCTTTCTAGATGAAGGGAAGCAATTCCTGTAACAATGTCTAAGCAGGCTCTGATGAAGTCTAACAGCTGAGAAGGTTGTAAGCTTGACTTTTCATAATTTATTGTTACACCTAGAGATAAAAGCTGTGGTGGTACAGTGGTAGCGTTCTTGCCTCACAGCAAGAGGTTTTCCTGTTCAATTCACAGCTGGAGTGCCTTCTGTGTGGAGTCTGCATGTACTCCCCGCGGTCGAGTGGCCTCTGAAAGACATGCGTGAATGGGCATGCCTTCACTGAAGTTTGGGCGTCGGGCTGGCAACTCG
Organism: Protopterus annectens; assembly: GCF_019279795.1. NCBI lineage: Eukaryota > Metazoa > Chordata > Ceratodontiformes > Protopteridae > Protopterus > Protopterus annectens. The sequence goes on along the minus strand of NC_056746.1, from coordinate 349,192,337 downwards.
GCACCATAAAAATCGACTTCCAATCATTAGCAGACTGCAGTTCTGCTGTGGCAACCCCTAACTGGGAAAAGACGAAAAGACAGACATTGTTACACCTAGAGATGCACAGAGGTGCAAAGTATAATCTCTTGCCCATTCTAACTGACACCTGGTGGTAGCGGTGAGGAGCCAGTCATCGAGGTATGGAAAAACGTGAATGCCCAGCAGCCTGAGATGAGCTGCAACCACTGCCATGCATTTGGTGAACACCCTGGAGGATGTGGAGAGTCCAAAGGGCAGTGTTCTGAAATGACTGGCTCCCAGCTGGAAGCGCAGGAACCTCCTGGAGCATTTGTTAATTTTTATGTGGTAATATGTGTCCTGGAGGTCTAGAGAGCACATCCAATCATCTTTTTCCAAGAAAAGAAGTATTGACTATACAGAGACCATCTGGAATTTGGTTTGCTGAACTGCCTTGTTGAACTGGCTGAAATCCAAGATGGGTCTCCAGTCCCCTGTTTTTTGGGCACTAAAAAGAACCTGGAGTAAAACCTGGATCATGTTTGGTCTGGAGGGACTTTTGGGATGACTCTTTTGTCAAGCAGTTTTTGAATTTGTATAACTGCTGATTCCCTGTGACTGGGTGGGACATCTGGGAGTTTTTTCTGGGCGCTTGAGAAAAAAATGAAAATGGAAATTCATAACCTCTGGATATTACTCTCTGCACCCATTTGTCCATAGTTAATAGCTGCCAGGCGGATTGGTGCAGAGAAAGTCTTCTCCTGACTGCCTCCAGAGGAGGGCAATCAGGCACCCATTCAGGGCTGCTGATAGGAAGTACCAGAGAAATATTCTCTGGACCTCTGGTTTTCTGGTCCATTTCTGCCTCTGGGACGGCATCTTCCACTACTTCCCCCTCTGCCCTGGGGAACGTCTTTGCCATGTGAATCCTGGAAAAGCCCTTTGGATTTTTTAAACTATAGTCTCCCACTTCTTTGGTTTCTTGAATAAGGCCACTGAGGAGTGGAGAAATGTACGCCTATGGCAGAAAGGGTCTTGCCATCTTTTTCACTTCTGGCTAGAGTGTCTGTTACCTTTAGGACCAAAAAGAGTAAATCTGTCAAATGAAGTGTTGACAAATGACACTTTGAAAGGCTCCGCAAAGTGACAAGCGCATCCAGGAGTGCCTTCTAATGGCTGTGCCTGAACAAGCTGCTCTAGTCGTCCCTTCAGCTGCATGGAAAATCAGCCTCATGGACGAGTTAGAAATCACATCAAGCATTGCTAGCTGAGCTGTAACTTTTTCCTGTACCCCTTCAGCCACTGCTACTGACAGGGTATCCGAGAGCTCTTTGATCAGATCCCTCTGTAATCTTGTAAAGTGCACCATATAATTCAAGGATCTGAGCCCAAACAAACCTATGCAAAGTCCCAGACTCCTTGTTAGGAGGATGGATAGTCGGACATTCTTCAGCAAGTTCCTTTTTCATGGCTGCAACTACCACCAAGGCATCTACAGGTACACCTTTGGACCAGTGTAGCTCATCCTTACAAGCTGAGAGGTTTCAATCAGGCCTTTGGGGATTGGCTTGATGGAGTCGGGCATGTATCATGCCCACTGAGTGATCAGTTTAATAAGATCGTCAGCGGGTGGAGAGATCCAAGAATTAGAGGGTTGGGCAGGAAAAGCCTCCAGGTATACCGACTCTTCCAAGGAAGGTTAGATGGAAGACCAGCCACCCCTCTGTTTCAGGATTTCTAGGATGTCCCCAAAGGAAACATCATCAGGGATGATCTGGGGGAACCTTCCCCTTCATCAAAATCGGCATCTTTTGTGAAAGACTCCTCTAGGGAGTCTAAGTGCTTCCTCTTGCACTTTTTCTTCACAGGTAATTCCTCAGGGGGATGTTCTGGGGAAGTGTCTGAAGAAGAAACAACCAAAGTGGGTCTTTCCTGGGACTCTTGTGCCCTCTGTCCTAGGGATGAGACATATGGCAGCTCAGGTTGAGGAGATGTAGAATCTTGTCCAGACAGGGATGACAAAGACTGTGAGTCCCTAATGGACAAAGCCTTCTCCATGATTTCGAAGGCTGGATCCCCCATAGAGGGATGGGAGCCCGAAACCAAACTGACTCCTTCTGAACTGGGGTCACATCCCGCATTGAAGTGGCAACCCCCAAAACAGAAGCCTGGGTGAATCCTGCAAAGGCCGAAGCACCAAGGGACATGGATGGTTCTGTAGTTAGGGAAACCAGTCCATGCACCTCGGACACGAGTAGAGAACAACCACCCTGGGAGACCTCTGGTGCCGAAGGGCCGGAGGAACTCAAGGTAGGTTTCGGTGCCGGAGACGAATTCTCTACTGGTACCAAGGCAGTTGGTACTGGGAGTGTCTGAACCAAGGGCTCCAAGGTCTTGATAGAAGTTGGAGAAGAAAATGGTGGTGTCATAGAAGAAGTTGTTCTGACACTGGGTTGGTTCGGAACCAAGAACAATCCCCTCACCACTAGGTGTTGATCAACCTGTCTCATAATGACAGCCTCAGTGAGACTCCTAGTGGATCGAACCAATGCTGTAGATGAGACCTGGGAGGTCTGACATCTAGGAAGGGGCTAGGTGGCCTGTCTATATGAGGGTCAACAGATGGCGAGTACCTAGATCTAGGTACTGATATTAATTTTGGTTTGTCTGGTGCTGACGAAGTCAAGGAAGCCAATGTGGACTCTGACACTTGAAGAAGTTTGGTGTCATGTCCTGATTTCGGTGCCGAGGAAGTGGTCAGTGCTGAGGAATGTTTTGGTGCCTTCTTTGTTGGTTCTGAGACACTGGGAACCAAAGAAGGATGTTTCCTAAAGCAGACTGAAGAGGATGATGGCAAACTAGCTTCAGTCCTTGAGCAGAAATGGCCTCATCAAATTCCGATTTTAGAAGTCCTCTTAAAACCAATTTACTTTTACATTTTGTGAGAGTTCTCATAAATAAACCATGGCAAATCGAGCAACTCTCTTGTAAATGGACTTTTTCTAGACAGTACACACAAAGTATGTGCGTCTGAATTAGGCATTTTGCCCTGACACTTCTCACAACTCTTAAAACCTGAAGTGCCCTTAGATTTAACAGGAGAATCTGCTTTTTCTTCCATACCAGCCATACACAGTCACACAATAAGAGAAAAGAAGTTTTATATATATATATATATATATATATATATATAAAATGGAGTTATGGAAAAAAGTACCAACTATGGTATTAAAGAATACCTTGAAAGGTAACAAAGAGGGAAAAGTGGGAGTACCAACAATGGTACTTGACAAACTACCAATGATAGAAAGAAAAAAGAAATAATAAGGCCATTCGCTCACACACAACTGCAGAGAAGAAAGGAGAGGAGAATATAGAAAAAGAATTATGCTAATGAGGTAAATATCCTAATAGAGAAACTTAAAGGAAAATTTTTAAGTAAAAAAACTTACTGAAATATAGCCAAAGCTCGAGAGCAGTAGAAACACATCTGACACATAAAGCGGCAACCAAAATCTGAGGTAATGTAGGGAGGAGCATTATGGGTAAAAGCCTAGCTTGAGAGTTTGGAGGCCGCAAGCTGAAGTAAATGGCTGAGTCGGTTCTGAGGCTCGGAAATGATCCCACAGTGAAGGACTGAGTGAAGATTGGCAATATCAGATCAACTGTTGGGAGTGCATAGACCACCAAAGTTAAGTGCAGATGACCTAGAGGAATTCGTACATTTCTTGCATGAAACACAGGAGAGAAGAAAAATATCAGCTGGGGACTTAAGTTCACCAGAAACAGAATGGAATAATATTGATTCAACAACGTTAGTAAGGAAATTATTCACAATGTATATTCAGAAACAGCAATTGCTTCACATTGTAAAAAAAAAAAAAAAACTACCAGGGTACGGAACATACTAGAAATTGTGTTCCTAAAGAAATTGCTGTTACTTCAAGTCAAGTTTTACTACCATTGATATGCAGTGATCATGGGGTTATAAATGATAATTTGTTGTTAGATAATTCTGCCAAACTGAAATCTAAACCAATGCACAGGTTAATTACAGATTATAAGATTATATGGTAGCAAAACAGTCACTATGTAAAACTAACTGGAGTGATGTGTTCAGTGGAAATACTGCAGATGGAATGTGTAAAGTTTTGAAAGGGAAATTTTTGAGTGCAAAAATTAAAAAAAAATGTTTGACATCAGAATCTAGGCATACAACATCAGGGAGCTATAATTCCATATGAACAAGATATCTGATTAAGGTGAGAGACAAGAAATATAAGAAATGGAAGAGAGGTCAAACTACAGCTTAGAAAACTGAAATAAACAAGCTGGATGCACAGATTAAGCATAGTGTGAGACAAGATCAAGAAAAAATTGATATTAAGCATAATAGAAAACCTTTTTATAGATACATAATATTTGGAAGGAGTAAAGACACACAAATTGAAAATTTTATTTATTCTCAAACACAACAGATACTAGATGTATTTACAAAATCTTATGAAAACAGTTTGGCTCCACAAAAGGGGTGATAAATTGTCCTAGTGACATCCAGGTAACCCTAGACACTGGAATCAAATTAGATTATATTGAAAAAGAACTGCTCAAACTGGATCCAAACAAAGCACAGGGAGGAGACAGAATTATTATAATGGCCTGAGAACACTTCAGCAAGAACTTACGGTACCATTATATCTATTATTCACTAGGTTACATAAATATGGGGAGATTCCTCAAGATTGGAGACATGCACTTATTAAACCTAATTTTAAGGGAAAGGGGAGTAGGACAAACCCAGAGTCATATAGACCCTTAAGTCTACTTTCATGTTGTGGAAAAATAATGGAGAATGTAATATTGGATAAGTTATTGTCAGAACTGGATAGGTTGGGACTTGAAACCATATATCAGCATGCATATGTTGAAAACAGACTTATTATCACCTGTAACATGATGTTCTATAACAACATAATAACAGCTATAAATGAAAAATTGTGCTGTGATGTAATTTACATAGATTTAACTTCAGCATTTGACAGGGTCATACACAAAACACTGATCAATAAATTAGTACAACTAGGTATTGATGTACTCTTGATAAAACGGATAGCTGCATGGCTTACATATAGGACATGGCAAGTATCATACAGCAAATGGACAGGTGAAATCCTTGGTTACAGCCAGGGTGTCCCACAAGGCTCTGTCCTAGACCCTTACTTGTTTATATTGTATCTTTCAGACCTAATTTCTCATCTGAGGTGTTCTACAACCTATATGCAGATGACCTGAAATAGGGGAAACTGATTACATGTGTTACAGATAAGGAATGTCTGCAAAATAACTTGACCAAATTAACCATTTGTGCACAAGAGACTAACATGCTGATAAATACAACAAAAACCAAGCATATGACATTTGGTAGACATAAACTGAAAGGTGAATATTTAATACAGCACACAGTGATTGAAACTGTCGACTCATTTAATGACCTGGGTATATTGGCAGATTCAGCTATGAGTTTTTCTAATCACAGCAACCAATTGGTTAAGGATAGCTATAGAACTATAAGTTGCATAAAAATATTTATAAAGTATAGGAAATCAAAAATAATGAAGTCATTGTTTGTTAGTTACATTAGACCCAAACTTGAGTATGGAATAACAATATGGAAACCCTATAAGAAAACAAGCATGAGTAAACTGGAAAAAGTAAAGAAAAAATACACCAAGGGCATACATGGATGTGAAAATTTAAGTTACTATGAAGGACTAAAATATCTAAACTTGTACAGTCTCTTACAGATATCTAAGAGGAGATCTTATTCAGCTATATAGAGCATTTAGAGACAACTAACTCTGGGAATGTTTGGGGTTATCAAAAAGTACTAGAGAATCATCAGACAACCTATGTAGAAGATTCTATATGAATGAGAAGAGTACTATTTGGTTCTCTGACAGAGTAGCTGATGCATGGAAGAGACTACCAAATTACATTAAAGCAAGTACTAGTTTAGATATTTTTACGAACAGCCTGGACACTTATAATGGGAACAAGTGCTTTGGTATATTGGTAAGCTAGAAGGCCATTAATGCCTGTGCTTGAAATATTTGTATGCATGTATGTATGTATGTATGTATAATCTTCTTCCCTTGCCAAGAGCCTCTTACTATCACAAATCAACTATTACTGTATTTTTCCTCTTGTATTACTACAGAAGCCCCTCTAGAAATTAGTACAATTATTCACCTTTTCCTTTGACATTTTGTGGAATATCCATCCTGAAATCCTTTCTTTGTTAAATTCACAAGCTAATTTCTTTCCAATTGTGTCTCCTGCAGCATTGCTATTTGCAGTATGCATTTCTTAATATAATTTAACAGTCTTTCTTTTTCTCTATAGCTGTAAGGCCATTTACATTCCAAGATAACATGGACAGTGAAGCCAATATGACAAATAGTTGTTCTCACCTATTATACATGACAGTTTTTTTTTAGTGTGTATTTTTAACTTTTGTGTTACCTGCACACAGTGATGTTTGACAGGTTGATCTTTTTATACAGTTGATTCTTATCATCTCCATTTGAAGCTATGTCATGTTTTTCCAAGTCTTTTTGTTTTAATGAAAACACTCAAACAAAACCTATACTAAACTATATTTGCAAAACACCACCATCCCCTATTAACTTACAGGAAACAAACAAAACTACATACATCTTCAAAAAATGAAGTTTAACCCCCCCCCCCGACAGGAAAACTTGCCTCATATTAACAGCTGTACCCACAGGCATTACCTAACTAAAATTAAGGTTACCCATACTAAAGTGTACATGTTACACTCTGTGTTCTGACTTACAATGATTGCTGTCAGTTTCTTTATCTGCATTCCCCCTTCAAGATGAGAAAAACAGCTTGTATGCTTTCAGAAAACATTAACTTTTAGCCCTTATATAAAGTGCACTTGCCATCTTTACATAACAGTAAACTGTACATTGTTCTAGTAAATGCATTAAAGTATTAAGGCTTCTAGGGAAGCAGCTATCTTTTATTTACTTCCTATTATTACAAACTTTATTTTTCACTGAACTGCTTGGCATTGTACTTTTAAATTTTGCATTTTCCTCAGCAAAGGATGCTCACAATTCTCACGATTACTTGTTTATAATTAAACATAGCTTGCCTCCATAGAAAGGTACTTAACAGTTAATCTTTGTAAATTTCACTCAAAAAAATGTACAACTGCCTTCAGCTGCAGACTTCTTGACTCACACTAAACATTTGCTATTGAAAAAAAAACAAGCTAATATCTTTGCAGATATAAGAAACTTAGCATTTTTTCATGGGAAGATTTGTATCATTTGTAGATAAGTGGGAAAGCTGTATATGAGATCTAATGGTCAGTGATGGACCAGAGCATCACTTGGAGTCTTCTTCTGTGGGAAGACAAAGTCAAAGAATTTGCTACAGTTGGTGTTGGTCAGAGATTACAAAAAGTCTTCCCAAGTGATAGAATAATTACTGTGCTACTTGTGGAGCTGCAGGACCACTCATAATGCAATAGAATACATATGCTGAGTCTACCCAGCTGGCATATGGTACATCAAAGCATATGTGGTGCAGTCACACATTACCACATTATTGTGGCCTTTTGGTACAGGGGGTACAATTTGGTGCCAACTTGCTTGCTGATATACCACACCAGTGCCATATTGTTCATGGAGAGATATAACTACGTGAAGAAGTAGGTCCTGGAAGGCATGCAACACTAGTAGTGTTGCCCTAATCTACAATATGTTGCTGTGCAGATTGGCATCCTGATGAAACCATGTTTCTTGAATTATCTGCCCTGAACAACAACAGCCAGAACAGGGCTAAGGTGTCTATGGTAACTGTGGTCATAAAAATCCAATCATAAGATGCATCAAGAAGGATGCTCAATGTTAGACATTTTTTAATGTGTCAGTACATCTGTGAAGAAGGCTTACTCCTTGATGGATCAGGAATTCCCTCCTCTTTGCCCTGCACAAGGGCAGTCCATCCAATTGGCCTTAACTTTTGTATTTCCTTGAAAGATGAGAAAGTATATATATTTGCATGATAGCTGTTATCAATGAAGGTGCCATATCTTCACTTTCGCTGTTGTTAATTTGCAAGTGAGGGCTTGTTAGTGTCAAGGGTAGATCTGTAGTTAGGTAATTTGATGCTCTGTGCAGTTCCCCACACTGGCTCCCCTCAAATCAAAGTTCAAGAGTTTTTAATACTGCAGCAAGCTACTGCCTACAAATTTTACAAATAGCTTAGTACAGAGGCATCACAACACACTTGATGCTTACTTCAGCCATGACAGCAAATGTAGTGTCAACATTCATAAGCAAATGCTGGTACTGTACTCTCACACCATCAGTACCAATTGTACCACCTAACATCTTGCAGCTGGGGCAGTTGTCCCTTTGCCCCATCCCAACTATGGATATGGAAAAGACACAAAAAATAGTTTTGAAAGGACAATTCTTCTTATTTATTCAATGCAAAACAATGTGTCATACGTGAACATGGACCATCACCTTTCGTGAAATTCAGAACATTTGGAAAAAGTCACTGAATGATGATAATGGAGAGAATAAATCTAACTATAGGATTACTTAAAACATATTTGTTGTTCAACTGATATAGTTAGGAACATACTTGCTATTTTGTGAAAATTCAAAACATTTAAAAAATGAGGAAATATATGGAGCTGAAGGAATGCAACTTGACCATTGCAAACAAGAAGCAGAAATGGACATAGCTATAGCAAGTGAAGGCTTTAAAATGACTGCAGACAGAGATGGATATCTGTATCATATGGTATAAAACTACCGGTACTATGCCCAGCCAGGCATAAAAACATGAAGCATGGAAGGCTTACTCTGAGGAATAGGTTCATAGGTAGGTACTAGGCTATCGGCACAAGGGCCTATGTAAGCCTAGCCAACACGGTTCCCTGGCTTACACCACGCAAGAAAGTTATTTTCCTGTGCCACTGTCGAGCAGAGACACAGAAGTGATCCCCGGGGTGTATTTCCTATTTCCCATCCACTCATCAAGATTTTTCTTGAAGAGTGCTAATGAAGAACTTTGCTTGACATAGATGGGTAGCCTGTTCCAGAGTATGGGAAGTCTCTGGGACAGAAATCTATCCCTCCAGCATGTCCTGTTTATTGTGGTGACAAGGTGTAGGTCCCCTAGAGCGTGTAGCTCAGAGGGATTTGGATTTCTTCAGGTGTAGCATATCCAACAGCTCTGGGTTTGACATACCTTTATATGTTAGGCAGAGATCACCTCGGAGTAGGCGATATGCTACGGAGTAAAGCTGGAGTTTTTTGAGGCAGTCAGTGTAGGGCATTTGTTTAAGGCCAGTAATCCTCTTTGTGAGATACTTCTGTGGCCTTTACAGCTGCTGCAGATGTCTTGTGAGGTACATTCCAAAAGGGGTGTTGTACTCTATAATGGGTCTAATGAGTGTCGAGTAGAGGGGAACAATGACCTCTTTTTTCCTAGATGAGAACCCTTTTATGATGAGGTGTGCCATGTAGAAGGACTTCCTGACTACTGTGGCGATGTGATTATCAAAGGAGAGACTACTGTCCACCTGGGTCCCAAGGTCTCATCACGCATTTGGTGTTAAGTAGATTGCTGCCTATGTGGTAGTTCATGGGTACCGAGTTTTTACCAAAGGGGATGACACTGCACTTTTTGGCATTGAGCTTGAGGCCATGGCTCTGACACCAGGCATCTGTCACAGCGAGGCCCTTCTGTAGGATGTCCACATCATTTGGGGACTTGACTATGGCTCCTAGTTTGCAGTCATCTGCGAACTACGTTAGCCAGAGGCCTTCTGTGTTAGCCTGTACTTCGGAGAAGTCGATACTAAACAGGAGAGGTCCCAGGACGGAACCCTGTGGTACTCCACTTTTCACTGCTTTGAGGTCAGATTTGGAGTCTGCAACTTTTACAGTGTGGGTTCTGTCAGTGAGCCAGTTGGCAACCCATCTTGTCACATAGGGATTTATACCTAGTTTAGTGAGTTTAGCTATAATTCCAGAATGGGGGATGGTGTCGAAAGCCTTGGCGAGGTCAAGATAGGCTGTGTGAACCACCTCACCCTCATCTACAGCTTTAGTGTCTGCCTCAAAGAAGTCGATCAGGTTCAGGAGGCATGATCTGCCCTTCACAAACCCGAACTGGGTGGAATCCAGAGTTTGGAGGTTACCAAAGTCTTTGTTTATGAGTTCCATTATGATACGTTCCATGGCCTTGCAGACCAGGCTCGTCAGGCTAATAGGTCGATAGTTCCCGGGATCAGTAGTGGCTCTCCCTTTGTGGAGTGGGATAAAAAGAAGTTATGTACTCACCATAACGTCCCATCTGAGTAGGTAACTTCATTTGTCAGCAACCTGTGGGTATCGGATCCAACCTGGATCCGAGTCGGCAGCTTTCCAAGCTAAAGATCCAAGCTCCAAGCTCCTCCTCCTTACCCATAATACCCTGCTACCTCCTTCTAGTCCTCAGATCGTATTTGCCCAATTATACAAAGTTGCCTAGACAAAACAACAACCTGAAACATCCTAACCTAATGAATACCAAAAGCTGATATCATTCTAGGATTCAGATAACCCGAGAACCACGCTAGGGGGAAGGAGGAGGGGGTCAGTTGCTGACAAATGAAGTTACCTACTCAGATGGAACGTTATGGTGAGTACATAACATCTTTATCTGAAGTAGTTAACTTCATTTGATCAGCAACCTGTGGGACAGAGTCCCCAGCTTCCAAAAAACTTGGGAGGTCCTCAAGGAAGGATATTCCGGAGCACTGCAGAGCCAAAAGCTGCTCTTCCTCTGGATATTAAATCCAATTTATAATGAGAGATAAAGGTATGAGAGGAAGCCCAAGTAGCCACAGAACAAATATCATCCAAAGGCACTCTTGACCAAAACGCAGCAGAAGTAGCCATAGAACGGGTAGAATGGGCATGAACTTCTAAGGGCTCAGGCAGACCAGATATTTTGTATGTGAGCAAAATGCAGTGAGAAATCCATCTAGCTAGAGTCACCTTCGACACTGGCTAACCCAAGAATGGCTCTGCAAAGGAAACAAATAGCTGCTCTTACTTGTGAAAGGCAGCTGTTCTGTGTAGGTAAAAGCTCAATTGTCTATGAACATCTATCAAATGAAGTTTGTATTCCCCTTTATTCTGACAGTTAGGGAAGAAAACTGGTAGATTAATAGACTGATTGATATTTGCCTTGGAAGCCACTTTAGGTAAGAAGGAGGGGTTAGTCCTGAGAGAGACTCTGTCCTTATGGAAAACAAGATATGGGGGTTTAGTACAAAGGGCCTGTAGTTCTGACACCCTTCTAGCTGAAGTAATAGCTATTAAGAAAGCAGTTTTCCAACATAAGAATTTTAAATCAACAAATGCGGTAGGTTCAAAGGGTGGTCCAGTTAGAGCCTGAAGGACCAAGGTCAGGTCCCATGGGGGAACAGCATTCCTAATAGGAGGTCTCAAAAGAAAGGTTCCTTTTAAGAAGGTCTTACAAATCTTAGTGGAAGCTAAAGGACTAAGATTGTCTCCAATGTGAAAATGGGAAATGGCAGCCATTTGAACCTTTACAGTAGAAGAACTGGCCCCTTGCTGAAAAATATGAGATAGGAAATCAAGCACTGCTGGAATGGGAGCAGTGAAAGGATCCAAATTCTTATGCAAGGCCCAAATGGAAAACCGTTTTCTTGCTGTTGTAAACCTTCCTGGTAGAAGGCTTATGCGCCGCTACCAGGATGGATCTAACTGCGGACGAGGTACCGGGAGTCCTGGCAACTAATGGAACTGGATCAACCAAGCTGAGAGCTTGACATCATCCAGATTCAGAGTTTCTAATCCTGAAGGATGAGAAATCAGATCCGGGATGGGATCTAAGATCCAAAGAGGAGCTATGAGATGAGACCGTAGGTACGGGAACCAGGTTTGACAAGGCCAGAATGGGGCTATGAGGATAATCTTGTTCCCCAACTGATGAGCTTTCTGTAAAAACTTTGTCATTAACGGAAGAGGAGGATAAGCATAAAGAAGACCAGATGGCCAAGCATGAACTAGAGCGTCTCTGGGGCTTTCCCCCAGGGGGGGATTAGAGTGAAAAACTCGCTGCACTTCACGTTTGAAGTCGATGCGAAGAGATCGCAGCAAGGCTGACCCCACTTGCGGAAGATCTGTTTTGCTACTAAGGGATTCAGAGACCACTCGTAAGGCGAGAGGATAGTTCGACTCAGCTTGTCTGCTAGGATGTTGGACCGACCTGGAATGTGTGTTGCTAACAGAAAATGGTTGGTGGATATCGCACAATCCCAAACTCTCATGGCCTCCGGGCAAAGAGGGTAAGACCTGGTCCCCCCGTGTTTGTTATTGTACCAGACCACTGACATGTTGTCTGTCTGAATTGCAATAGTCCCTGGAGGGAGAAAGGCATGAAGAGCTTGCAACGTTAGAAGCACCGCTCTCATCTCCAGAACATTGATATGCAAAACGGTCTCTGTCCGAGTCCACGTACCTTGGACAGTTCTGCCCATACAATGCCCCCCCCACCCAAGGCGAGAAGCGTCCGTGGTTACCATGACTTGGGGCTGTGGCATTATGAATGGTCATCCTTCCTGAAGCTCCCGAGATTGGAGCCACCATATGAGGGAATTTCTGCAAACTCTGCTGAGGGGGATCGGAGAGTCCAGCGGGTGTTGAAGGATGGACCACTGGACCGCAAGGTCCACTGGAGGACCCTCATGTGCAAGCAAGCTAGGGGCAAAAGGCTGATTGCTGCTGCCATGGACCCTAAGGCTCTCAGGACTAACTCCACTGATGGGGCTGGAGATTGAAGGAGTGCTAGGATGTGAAGGATTAAGCTGCGAAGCCTGTCCAACATCAAGAAGACCTTAGTTTGAAGCGTATCTATTCTGGCCCCTATGAAGTCCAGGACTTGCATTGGTTGAAGAGATGATTTCCTGTAATTTATAGTGATTCACAACTAGGAGGCTAAGAGCAGGAAGCAATCCCTGGCTGAGCAGAGTAGATGCCTGGTGGAGGCGGCAGGGAGCCAGTCGTCCAGGTAAGGAAAGACCTGTATTCCCTGGAGCTGCAGGTGGGCCGCTACAACTGCCATGACCTTGGTGAACACCCTGGGGGCTGTGGTGAGGCTGAATGCTAGGACCCTGAACTGCTAATGACTGTCCCCTAGCCGAAAGCGGAGAAACCTCCTGGATCGTCTGTCCATGAGAATGTGGTAGTACGCATCCTTGAGGTCTATGGAGCACATCCAGTCGTTCTCCTGCAGTAAGGGGAGAATGGATTGAAGAGTGACCATCCGGAATTTCTCCTTGGCAATGAAGAGGTTCATTGTAGAAAGGTCGAGAATTGGTCTCAAGTCCCCCATCCTTTTTGGCACCAAAAAGAACCTGGAGTAATTGCCTAACCTGGACTGGTCTGGGGGGACATGCTGGATGGCTCTTTTTTCTAGCAGCTTCTTTATTTCTAAAGCTGCAGCCTCCCTCTGACTGGGTGGAACATCGGGGAGGCACCTCGATTGAGGAGGAAGGTTTATGAAGGGAATAGAGTAGCCTCTGGATATTATTCGAAGCACCCAGCAATCTGTCGTGATGGACTCGCATAGCACCAGGTGCTTCGAATAATGCCCCCTGACTGCCTCCAGAGAGAAGCAGTCGGGTAACCTCTCAGGGCTGCTGCATGGGTCAATCGGAGAAAGGTTCTCGCGACCCAAAATTCTTTGCCCCCCCCTCTGCCTCTGGGTCGGCATCCACCTTGTCCCCCTCTGCCTCTGAAGGATGAGGGGTCCAGAGCGTAACGGGACTGCTGAGACTTCCAGAACCACATCTTCTTTTGTCTTCTCTGGTTCCTGGAAAAGGACCTTTGAGGAGCCGAGAAGCGGATTCAGATGGCAGAAAGCATCTTCCCGTCTTTCTCGCTCTGGACCAATGTATCACGGATGGTCTTGCCAAACAGGGTAGAACCGTTGAAGGGAGCATTCGCGAAGGACACCTTGAAGGGTTCTGCAAAATCGCAAAGTCAGAGCCAGGCGTGACGCAGTAAGGCGATGCCTGATCTGCTGGCACTAGCGGCCCCCTCCGTGGCATGGGAGCGTAGCTGCATAGAAGTGTTCGACACAGATTTTAGAGTGGCCATGCGAGTCAAGAAGGTCCGTTTGTCTTCGGCCGACATGGACTCAGGGGGAGACTCAGCGTATTCCTTCACCAGATCCCGCTGAAGCCTAATCATATGGGCCAAGTAATTCAGTGCTCTTATAGAAAAGGTAGCTGAAGCAAACATCCGCTTTCCGATGCGATCCATCGTTCGAGACTCCTTATCAGGAGGATGGACTGAGGAACTATCCTGTGCTAGTTCCTTCTTAGAGGCAGCAGCCACCACCCTTGGCATCTGCCGGGGAACCTTTACTCCACGCTGTCCTATCCACAGGGGGACTAAGGATCTTATCTGGTCTCCTGGGGATTGGGGCTCTACAGTGTACGGCTCCTTCCATGCCCTGGTAGTAATGAGGTCTACCAGGGGGTCGGCCGGAGGGGACACCCAAGAGGTAGATGGGCCTGCATCAAACGCTTCCAGAAACACCGACTCATCCAAGGAAGGCTTTTGGGCTGACCACCCCCTTTTAGGCAAAGTATTTCCATAATGTCTCCAAAAGAGACATCCTCGGGGGGTGACCTGGGGGAACTTTCCCATTCCTTTAAATCGGTGTCTTCCATGAGGGACTCGGGGGAGTCCAAGTGCTTCCTTTTACACCTATGTTTGTGAGGGACCTCCTCGGCGGGACTGTCCGAGGAAGGCTCCCCAACAGGGTCGTGTTCCTCCAGTGGGACTGACTGGGGCGTTGACGCAGGCTGTCCCTGGGGCAGGATGATGGAAGACAAGACCATCTGTGAGGGAATGGTGGCTGGATCAATAGCACGAGCAGAGGTTCTCAAACCTCTCGAGAGAACCCTCTCCACCATGTTGAAGGCCGAAGGTGAACCGCTCTCCCTGGGTTCCATGAGTAACACCTTCGGATCCGACGCGGGTATCAGAGTCGGAGTCGGAGCCGAAGCGATCGGACCCGAAAGGGAAGTGTGCTCCAACTGCAATGGAGCTGAAGACACACCTACCCCCTCGGATCTGACGCATGCCTCTCAACTCCGAGAGCTCGGATCCAAAAATGGATCTGACAAACTCGAGGACATGGCCGGTGAAGTAGCAACTACTGTCGGCACCGACTCCCTGACTCTGAGACTACTCGGATCCGACATTGGCTCCGAAACCTGATAATGGATCGGAGAAGGAGCTATGGGGGCAAAAAATGGGGTCGGGCTCCCCCCTGGAGGGGGGGAGGCAGGAGCACTCCCATCTGCATCTGGGCTTATAGGAAGCGAAGCATCATCCGGTCCATGTCAGCATCTGAAAGGCTTTGTGTCGACCTAGAAGAGGCTGCCGAAGCTGGCTGGGAAGGCCGCCGTGACGACCTCGAAGATGGCTGGGGCTTCTCCTCCGGCTCCGGCGAAAAATGTGGGGAACGGAGCTGAGAGGGGAAAGACCCAGAAATCTTCAGAGAAGAAAAGAGCTGTTTAGCTGTCGGGGCCAAAGGGGCAGAGTCGGCCCGCTGCTTGTGGCTCCTATGCTTTTCTCTATCCCTATCTCTCTCTTTCTCCCTCTCTCTCTCCTTTCTTTTCTCTTTGCCTCCTTCTCTCCCTGCCAGGGGAGATAGTACAGCTGGCTGAACAGCCGCAGCCACGGCTGGAGCCACTGAGGGAGAGGAGGAAGAAGCAGAATCCATGGGCAAAAGACCCACCAGGATTAGCTTGCTCCTCCTATCCTTCACAGCCCAGGGGTTAAAGGCTGCACAGATATGGCAGCCCGATGACAAATGCGCTACCCCAGGCAAAGAACGCACTGAGTGTGGCCATCAGCTGGGAAGAGCTTATGGCCACACTCAGAGCACTTGGAAAAAATGGCCTTAGGTCCTTCGGCCATAACCAAAACACAATCACACACACAGACACACAAGAATAAGGGGAAGGGTGAATATATTAAAATTAAGCTAAGCTAATGGGTTTAAACTGAACACAAACACACAACTATCTAATTTTACCAAAAAGTCAAGAATTTGCCAAATACGTCCTACCTAACCACCAGGAGCTCATAACTCGTACTTGTTAAAGCCGCGGCAAATGAGATCTGAGGACTAGAAGGAGGTAGCAGGGTATTATGGGTAAGGGGGAGGATCTCGGATCTTTAGCTTGGAAAGCTGCCGGCTCGAATCCAGGTCAGATCCGATACCCACAGGTTGCTGATCAAATGAAGTTAACTACTTCAGATCTCTTGCTGTGTGCCATTCAGTGGGCACAAATCCTGATGCAAGGCTATTATTGAACATGGTGCTTAAGTGGGGAGCCAGTTCGTTCTGAAGTTCATGTAAAACGCAGCCTGGGATGTTGTCCAGTCCCATGGATGCTGTGTTTTTGGCTTTAGAGAGTGCAGCTTTTACCTGCGCAGTTATGATTACAGGGACTCTGCATTCTTCATGTATAGATATGGGCCCTTTAGGGGGTGAGAGGGGGGTAAAGTTAGCACTGTACCTATCTGCCAGGGTGTTGGCAATATCAGTTGGTTCTTTAATTTTCTTGTCTTTGTGCTGTAACTCAGAGCAGATCTGGGTGTTGCCATCGAGATTCTTGACATAGCTATAGAATGCTTTGTGGTTGTCCTTGGAATTAGTGGTGATTTTGTTTTCATAGCTAGCTTTGGAGGATCTTATAAGGGATCTCAGCTTCTTACTGAGGCTGACCAGGGAGCTCCTCCACTCATGGGATTTTACTCTTTTTGCAACAGTTTCTTCCTTCTGTTGTACAGTTTGTTTATGGCAGGGGACGACCAGATTGGCTTCCTTTTTTTGGAGGATAGCGTCTTGGTTCTGTTTGGGATAGCACGATCCATGCACTCGTGTAAGTGCTTATAGAGTGCATTTGTGTAGGATTCAGCAGTTGTAACTGTATTGTCCATCTGCATGGGTGTCATGAAGTTCACCACTTCTGTCTTAAAAGCATGAAGCTGGCTTTGGAGAAATTTTTTACTGTGGTTTCCTTAATGGGGGGTGGGGCGGGATGTGGATATCAAGGGTGATTAGCATATGGTCAGATCGGACCAACGAGGAGTTGACTTCAGGTGTGGAACACGGATCATTCATGCTGGTAATGACTAGGTCTAGCATATTGTTGCCCCTGGTGGGGGTGTGGATAAGTTGATCCAGGGCATTGGAGTTTATGAATTCCAGAAAGCGTTGAGCTAAGGAGTTGGTATATGAGTAGTTTTCCCAGTTAATGGTGGGGTAGTTGAAGTCGCCCATTATTAGGGTATTTGGTTGATCCCTAATACTTTCCAGTACATCAAGAAAAGAGGAGTGGGAATCCTGGGGTATGGTGGGGGATCTGTAGCAAGCTACAATTTGGATTGCAGTTTTGCCCAGAGTTAGTTGCACTTGGATAACCTCGGATGCGTTATGCTGAGCAACAAGCCTAGAGGTGTGGATATCCTTAATGAATATGGACACACCTCTGCCTTTCGTGTTTCGGTCCAGGTTACATGGCCGAAAAGTGTGGTATGAGTTATAGCCTGGTAGTGCAAGGGTGCTCTCTGGAGCCTTGAACCAGGTCTCAGTCACTGCACAGATATCGATGTTCTCCATTTTAAGGAGTGCCTCGAGTGAGTGCATTTTGAGATTAGACTTCTAGCACTGAGTACATTACCCTCAGTTTTTGCTTGCCTGTTCCTGTTATGGTAGTGAATTTGTTATTTGAACCTTGCCTAAAAAAGGCACTATGGGGCAGCAAGAGCCTTAGCCAGTATCCAGAATCCCAGGGGCGACAGGTGCAGGCTTAATAGTAATATATGGGTATTTTACCTACCCCAGTCCATCCAACTGGCCTTAACTTTTGGATTTTCTTGCAAGTTGAGAAACTATATGTTTGCATGTCAGTTGTTATCAATGAAGGTGCCATATCTTCACTTTTGCTGTTATTAATTTGCAAATGGGGGCTTGCTAGTGTCAAGGGCAGATTTGTAGCTAGGTCAAGGGCAGATTTGTAGCTAGGTCATTTGATTCTCTGTGCAGTTCTCCAAACTGACCCCCCCCCCCCCAAAAATCAAAGTTCAGGAGTTTTTAATACTGCAGCAAGCTATTTCCTACAAAATTTACAAACAGCTTGGTACAGAGAAATCACCACAGACTTGATGCTTACTTCAGCTATGACTGTAAATGAACTATCAGCATTCATAAACAAATGCTGGCACTGTATTGTCACACCACCAGCACCAACTGTACAACCTAACACCTTGCAGCTGGGGAAGCTGTCCTTTTGCCCCATCCTACCTATGGCTCTGGAAAAGACACAAAAAATAGTTCAGACAAAACTCGTTTATTTAGTCAATGCAAAACATTGCGTCATACATGATCATGGACAATCACCATTCATGACATTCAGAATATTTCAAAAAAGATGCTGAATAATGACATGGAAAGGCTAAATCTGACTACAGGACTAATTAAAACCGATCCTCTTTGTACTTCAGTCGATATAGTTAGCAACATACTTGCTATTTTTTGAAAATTCAAAACATTTAAAAATGAGGAAATGTATGGAGCTGAAGGAATGCAACTTGACCATTGCAAACTAGAAGCAGAATTGGACATAACTATAGCAAGTGAAGGCTTTAAAACTGCTGCAGACAGAAATGGATATCTATACCATATGATATAAAACTACTAGGAATAATCCCAGCTGTGTTTACGGACGGGAATTTTACACCAGTGAAAGAGACTGGGGTAGGTAAGATACCCATATATTACTATTAAATGGTGGTACTATTCCTCAGAGTAAGCTCTCCATACTTTACTTTTTTATGCCTGTCTGCCACAAGGTAGCTTGCTTAAGGAGTAAAAATTCTATGAAAAATCTTTTGACTAAAGCCTTTTGTTCTCCAGTTTCAACCCTCCAAGGCAGAAAGCACTACATAAAAGCTTCAGGTGCCACTACTGGGAAGTAGTGATGTAAAATTTCTGGCGCAGACATTAGCTGGAGATAATGTAATAAGGTCTGATGCAAGCAGATGATCTCCTTTATAATTTTATGACCATACAAGTAATTGGCAAGACTTAGTCTTAAACTTTGTCTTCTTGCCAAATACAGGCACCTTTCTTCAACTACTACTATGAAATTTAGACAGTAAGAGGGAAAGAAAATGATGACAAAAACTGCAAACCATGGTAGTGGCCAAGATCCTACGTAAATAAGAGTTCAGTTTTTTTTATTTTTATTTTCTGTGCTAGATATTACAGAAAGAATAATGACTCCATTAGGCTGAAAATACTCCAGAAGTCTCCTCAAAATACTGTCATGTTCTCTTTTCCCGCCCCAATTTTCTTCTCTTATATTTATTCCATTCACAGTTTCATAGGTGTGTACTAGGCTAATGGCCCTGGATCCTTTACAAGCCTAGCCCATAGGATTACCCTGGCATCGTGCCACCCGACCTTAGTTCCCAGTGCCTTTGTCGAGTAGAGCCACTGGAGTGATCCCCAAGGTGAATTTTCTATTTTCCATCCACTCATCAAGATTTCTCTTGAAGAGGGCCAGTGAGGTGCTCTGTTTGACATGTATGAGAAGTCTATTTCATAGCATGGGCAGTCTCTGGGTTATGAACCTGTCCCTCCAGCTTGTTCTGTTGATTGTGGTAATGAGGCTGAGGTATCTGGAGTCTGTGGTGTGAAGGGATTGGGATTTCTTTAGATGTAGCATTTCTAACAGAGCTGGGTCAGATATGGCTTTGTAAGTCAGGCAGAGATCGCCTCTAAGTAGGCAATATAAGACAGAGAACAGTTGGAGGTTTTTGAGTCTGTCCATACAGGACAAGTGTTTAAGGCTTAGGATCCTCTTTGTGAGGTTCTTTTGCAGCCTCTGCAGGTGTTGCAGGTATCGAGTGAGGCACATGCCAAATGGGTCACTTTACTTGATGACTGGCCTAATGAGGAAAGAGTAGAGGGAGACAATGACCTCCTTCTTCCTGGATGCAAAACCCTTAGTAATGAGATGTGCCACACAGAAGGACTTTCTGACCACAGTGGCAAAGTGGTGGTCAAAAGAGAGGCTGCTGTCAACCTGTTTTACATTTGTTATATGCTCAGTGAATGACTGATGTGCCTAAAATGTACAAATAGATTAATTACATTGTTGCAGTTCAAACTATGTTAGAGAAAGAGCAAGAAAGACTTTTCTTGACTGGCTCTTTCAATTCAGTTCTTTCTTTTATATTCATTTAGCCTAATTTCTGACACTCCCAAACTCATAAACCTAATTTCCCAGTCTTTGCTTTAACAGCATTCTAACCCTATGCCACAGAGGTTTCCTTCCTCTAAACCTCTCTCTGCTGACTTTTCACTTTACTGAAATTAATTACTTTTCTTTCTTTTAAAATGTGAAACCTATTGTATAACTCTTTACCTAAGCAATGAGGTCAATATAACTTATACAGAAATATACTACTTTCATTTGTGCACTGTGTATAGATCATATGTTTGGATCAGTCATTCATGCTGTACTCATTGCACCTCATGACGTATTAAATGTATTTCTTTTCACTGCTTTATCTGTTTTTTTTCAGACAAATGTTTAGAACAGTTATAAGAAATTCCATTTGCAACAGTCTAGAATTATACATAAATACTGAAGAACAAAAATATTTAAAAAAAAGTCAAAATTCTTACTAGTCCAGGAAGAATAGGAGTTAGCCACATGTGTCTTCCATCAACTGTGTCATTCACACCATCTATCAACTTGTCAGGAGTTCGGACATCTCCTGAAACACTGTCTAAAACATTTACACTGTCTGGAAATGCTGCAATATCTGAAGAAAGTGTTAATAAGAAAATAATGTAAAAAATGCAATTATACTGTTAAAAAAATCTGAGACATCCTACTCTTAAAGACGTCATGGTCAAGTAATGCACTGCATATTTACAGGGCGAATCCTTCACTCCATAAATCAGTTTTCCTTAACAGCAGGTCAGATAAGTTTAAATTTGATAATGGGCATGCCTTCGTTGAAGGTTGGGTGTCAGGCTGGCACCTCGGCACCATAAAAATCGACTGCCAATCATTAGCGGACCGGAGATCCGCTGTGGCGACCCCTAACTGGGAAAAGCCGAAAGAAAAACAGACATAACCCTATTTCTAAGCAAACGACATTCATTCACTGCATCCATGGCAAAGCAATACATCATTCTGTAGTAAATCACTGTTGACATTTCCTCTTCCGTTTCCCCCAGCTAACAAACACAATGACAGCACGTCAGGCTAACAAAGTGAACTTTGGCCTGCACTGCCCAGACTGACACACATCCACTAAGCAAGCACAGCTCACAGACAGGAAAGAAAAACATCACATACAACAATACAATAAATTATAAATGTACCCACTTTTAAAAATCTATTCACAAAAACGACACGGGACTACTGTCCCAGCAAGGTTCCCAGCTTCACTGCTCAGCATTCGGGGACAAAACCCCAAAAAAATAATGAAGTACAAACATACAAAATAAAAGGCATTTTTAAATACTACTCTAATTTACTTTGAAAGTTAATAGAAAAACTAGTCTTTCA
Source organism: Protopterus annectens (assembly GCF_019279795.1). NCBI lineage: Eukaryota > Metazoa > Chordata > Ceratodontiformes > Protopteridae > Protopterus > Protopterus annectens. Next base: position 349,170,595 of record NC_056746.1, on the reverse strand, counting down.
TCAACATGAATTTTCTGAAGAATAATAAGGAAAACTCCTGTCATCACTGTTTTGCCTGATTACCAGGAAATCAAAAAAGAAAACAATACATGAGGTACAGGACAGAAATATGAGGCGAAATCAAGGACAGATGAGTGTTATGTTGTCTAGATACAGGGGACGGCAGAAGGGTTGGCAATAAGCACCTCAACACAGATCATCTGATATGGCAAATAAACTTCTGTTACAGTTAACTTCAAAAGCCTTAGGAAGTGTGTCACTGTTAAGAAAAATCCCATGCAGTACAAAATCTTTGAAGAAGTAGGATCTAAAGGCGAGGTAATAGAAAGCTGAGTTTTGAAGCAGAGATGTTCTCTTGGAATCACAGTCCAAGCGGCAATGACAGCTGAAGTGTGAAAGTACAATTCTGCAAGTCCCACTTACCTGTAAGAGTAACTGTTCAAATTTCACACTGCCTCAGTGGCAAGGGGTTTCTGTGCCTGCACAAACCCACAGTGGCAGCTTTGCAGAGCTCATAATCCCTTCCTCTGTATCTCTGTAATAGTGGATTGGGTAAGTCCTTCCCATCAGGGAAAACCTAACCCTTATCACAGAAAGTCAGTTATTCAGACTTTTAGTGTTAGGCAGGAAGAAGCAAAAACGATCAGAAGCAAGAATGGCCTGAAATCAACCAATTCACAGCCAGAAACACCAACACAACAAGGCTGCATACCAGTGAACTATATATAAAATCTAATGTCACAATTAAGCAGGACTTATGCAAGTGTGTTGTATTCATCATTCATACTGCCTCAGTGGCATATGGGAAGATTCCTAAAGTTTAGCCTACCTGGAAGCAGGAAGGATAATGACCAAGGACCACTTGGAGAATGGTCCTAGCAAAATCTGCCCTGGTACTTGATGAAAAAAATCAGTTTGTAGTGCTTTATAAAGGTATGAACAGAGGACCAGGTTGCTGTCTCTAGAAGCTTCTGGAGCTAACTCCTTTCCAATATATGCCACCAATGAGGATAAGGCTCTGATGGAATGTGTTTAACCATGCCTGGAACAGATTTACTATGGTGGGATTAACTAAATACAGTAGCAGAGGATAACCAAACAACTGTTTGCTTACAGACATGTTGACCATTCTTAGCCCCAAAATAGCAAATAAACAGCTGTCCAGCTTTTCAGAAGGTCTCAGTTCTGTCAAAGTAGCACTTCAGTTGCCTGTGCATATCAAACACATTCAGAATCTTCTCTTCCTTGTTTTTAGGTTCTGGAAAAAAAATGGAGTGAAAAGCTAGATTCAGTGTAAATTCAGAAACAACTTTAGGCATGAAAGAATGCTTAGTGCAGGGGTTCCCAAAGTGTGCGCCTTGGCGCCCTGGGGAGCCGCGGCTTCCTCACAGGGGCACCACGAACTAATACCTTTCATTTACAAATTTTTTCTTTTGTTTTTTAATTTTCGCGCTGTTTGAGCTGACATCATCATGTGCGCAATGACGTTAGCTCCGTCAGGGCTACCAGCCTGTCAGAATTGAGCAAGGAGCTCACACATTTCCGGCTGGGCGTGGCTGCTCAAATGCGAGCGGGAATGGCAACAAACTGATTATGTGTGAGGAACAAGAATCGGACCTGCGGCAGGTACGGCCAGAAAGAATGAAAACTCCATGCAAGTAAGGAAACTTTCAGAGAAGTGTGTGTGTGTGTGTGTGTGTGTGTGTGTGTGTGTGTGTGTGTGTGTGTGTGTGTGTGTGCGCATGTGGTGTGTGCATGTGCGTGTGTGTGTGTGTGTGTGTGTTATGATAGAACAGTGGTTCTCATAACTCATAGTTCTTCAATGGAGGAGATGAGACAACAATAGGAAAAAGATGGAAAAATATAAGTAAAGCAGCAGATCTGGATAGATAGATAGTCATAGGTATAGTTATATAGTTATAGGTATAGTTATAAAGGGAATTGCTAGTAGGAACTATAACAAGGGGTACATACTGTCAGAAGGAACTATAACAAGGGGTACATACTGTCAGAAGGAACTATAACAAGGGGTACATACTGCCAGTAGGAACTATAACAAAGGGTACATACTTTAATTATTTAGTTGTCTTAGCATCAGTATATTGTAGAATGTGTCTAACACTTTATTTATTAACCATTGCATATTCAATTTATCATCCTATATTAACTGCCACCTCTCTTATTCCTTTAATATTATTAGTGAGTCTAAGCTAACTAGTCAAGATTCTCATATCTGCAATTGCTTGTTCAGATATTATTTCAAATTTGCATTTCAAGTATAACAAAGAGAAATATTCTGATATATTAAAATCATGATGCAACAATGTATATGTTTTCTTTCGGCTTTTCCCAGTTAGGGGGGGGCCACAGCGGAACTCCGGTCCGCTAATGACTGACAGTAGATTTTTACGGTGCCGAGGTGCCAGCTCGACGCCCAACCTTCAACGAAGGCACGCCCATTCACGCATATCTTTCGAACGCCACTCGACCGCGGGGAGGACAAGCAGACTCCACACAAAAGGCGCTCCAGCCGAGAATCGAACGGGAGAACCTCTTACTGTGAGGCGACAATGCAATCGCTGCACCACCACAGCTATTAAATATATCTTTTTATAAAACAAAATATATACTAATGGTATTCTAAGGCCAAGATTCATAAATAGGCCCAGTTGCAAGCAATAAGGATGAAGCTAAAAGGGCTTGTTAGTGCAATATCGGAAACCAGAGATGCAGAGGCACATTTGCTGCAATTAGGAAAGCCCATGATAAGCTAATGTCTCCACATCATTCAGTGATTACTACAAGTGCTAACAGGCTCGTTTCTTCTGCCCTTGAGGTAACCACCCTGGATGATGGTGCATTGTTCTAGCACAAGCACCCCTCCATTAATTCCCTCAGCTGCATACATGCACCCAAGTAGCACTGCATACACACACACACACACACACACACACACACACACACACACACACACACACACACACACACAGACACATGGATGCATCAAAATACCTATTATCTGTTCTTGAGTTTACAGAATATCTGTGAAGTTGGCACTGTCTTTCATAAGTTATAAAATATTACAGTCAGTCAAAATGCCATGTTTTTTCCTGTTCAGAAAATGTGTTGATATGCAATACCTGTTGCTCTATTAACTTTTTCAGTGGATCAGAGTAATATCAAGAAATACTCCCTATGGTGCCTGTTGTTCTGCCAGCTCTGTCCAGAAGTTTTAACATGGCTCTCATACATCATGGACCATTACAGTCAGTCAACAAAGGCAGATGTTAAAGTTTCACACTTTTTCCCTAATATGTTTAGTGCTGCAAAGTTGTAAGTAGACTAGAATAATATTAGTGCCCCTGGTATCTACTGTTCCCCATATGTTCTTCATTCCACAAAACATGTTGTTGCATTAACTGCTGAAAGTGATTTGAGGTTATAGTTATAATAGCAGCTACATTAATTGTCAACGTTTCTTCTGAAGAATATTGAGTTTTCATAGTAGTTTTTATTTATTTTATTGAATGGCTTGTCTTGTGAATGGCGTAGTGCTCTAGCTCTGATACAATTTTTATGTTTTTTTTTTTCTCGAGTCAGTTCATTTCTGTGTTGGCTAGTTTATGTATTAAAACAATCTTGTTTTAAAACATAAGATCACCTATAGGATGTAAAGTGAATAAAATTAATTTTTACTGCAGCCTCTCAGTTGACGTGTATTTTTCTCCCCTCCAGTTACCTGGTACCACCACCACCACTGCCCATTAATTTACCATCATTTGAATAAAACCTATCTGATGAGCAGCCATTATAGAGGCAGCCATGGGGGTGTTTCTGTTTTCAGTCCTGCCTCTGCTAGCTGATGTGGGCACCCACATCACAGTGGAAGCACTCCATGCTTTCCCACACATATGCCCCATGATGACTACTGCCACCAGCTTGGGATTGCCAATCTCTAGTTCCCCAGATGTACAGCCAGTGGTTGTGTGCAGCTCACTCTATCTGGACTGCTAACATCATACCCCCTAGGATAAATGAGCTCCCACCCCCTCGTGCCTGTATCTTCCAGACCCCAAGCCACTATTTAATCTCACTCCTTCTGGAGAGTAGTCAGAAGCTTCATCCCTGTTGTAAAGTTAATAAGGCTGCCATTAGGTTTGCTTACCTCTCAATCATAGTAGATCAGTGTTATGCTGTTAAGCAGAATGTACACTTTTTTTTGGCAATTGTCTTTTTATTGTACTTTTGAGCTGTTCTCCCCAGGTCTCCTAGTCCAGTCAGGCAGCCTCGTTAAACAAATGTCATATAAATAAATGAAATATGCACTTTATGTGCACCGTGTGTGTGTGTGTGTGTGTGGGGGGCACCTTGGGAAAACCTGGATTCAGCAAGGGAGCCGAGAATCAAAAAAGTTTGGTAACCACTGGATTAGTGTATAAAACAACCCTGTCCTTTTAGAAAATCAGATAAGCATGGGCCACCATAACAGCTTGCAACTCAGAGATTTACCTTAACAGATGTCTGAGCAATAAGCAAAACTGTTTTCCAAGAGATGAACTTCCAAGTCATCCTAAAAGGCAGGTTCAAAAGTAGATAAGGTCAGTTTTCTAGAACAAAAGTTAAGATCTCGAGGAGGAGGAAACTGCTTTCAATGAGATTGCAAGTGCAACACTCCTTTCATAAATTGTCCACAAAAAAAAGATGAAAGAAGGGGATCCATGGGCAGACAAGCTGAGATAGCCACAAAATGCAACTTGATAGATACATAAGATAAGCCATGATTGAGTAGCTCGCACAAACATTTCAAACCCAGAGGGGTAGACACCATACCGGATCCTCTAACATTGGTTAGGCACCACCTAAAAACCTCTTCAACTTGTAAACATAAGATTTTGTAGTTGCAGGATTTCTTGCCTCCTTCAATACCTGCTGCACAGCCTCACAAAACAAGTGCTTAAAAGGTATCAAGATAGAATCATCCATGCTGTCAGTACCAATTGCTCTAAGATGGGGTACACTAGTCAACCCTTAAACTGTGTGAGTAGATCCAGAGTATGAGAAAGCTTGGGGTAATTACCCTTGCCCACTTCCATTAAAATGGGGAACCAATTTTGCCTCAGCAAAAGGGGTTCACCACAATGATCTTTGGTAATTCTTTCTGAATCTTCATAAGTACCTTGGGTATTGATGGAAAGGGCTGAAATACTTGAGAATGCTTCTGTCCTCCAAGCATGTCTGCAAGGATGTTTCAAACTGACTTTTTCCAAATGTCTGTTTTGAAAGGAGGTGAACAGAACTACTTGACGTGTTCCCTAGATCTGGACTAAATTCAGGCAGACCTCTGTACTGAGTTTCCACTCATGAGGGTCCATCGAGGATCTGCTATGTCTGTCTGCCACTATGTTTTGCTCTGACAGACTGCATAATGCCTGAAGCATCAGAGAATGCTGTAAGGTTTGCTCCAAGGCCATCACTGCCAACCAGAAAACAGGATATGACCTTGTACCAATTTGTCTGTTCAGGTACCACATTTCTCTGGTGTTATCTGTAATTAATAAAACGGGGGCTGGAGACCATAATTGGTGAAGAACATATAAGGTCTGAATCAGTGCTAACATGTCTTTGATGTTTATGTGCTTTATACCTTCTGAAGGACCTCATTCGTCCTGCACATTAAGTCCTCTGGACACTGCTCCCATGCAAAATCAGACAAGTTTATCTGGACTGACTGAACTGGGGTCTGGAGGGAAACGGGTTGTTTTGGATTGAGAGACATCTGATCCCACCACCACTGTAACTCTTGTTTCACGAAAAACAGCACCAGTACCTGAAACACTAAAGGATGCCCAACAATTTTTTTTTAAGTACCACTGAATTTTTCTCATGTGGACTCTAGCCAGTGGTGTCATGAGGATCATTTATGTTATGAGGCCTAGACATTTGAAAAACTCTCTTGTGGAGACAGCTTCTTGAAGACGGAAAACCTTGAAAATATTCTGAAAAGTCAGAACCTTGCCTTCTGGTAGAAAGGCCATACATTTATCTGTACCTGTTATACATCCCAAGAAGACAATTTTTCATGAGGTTGTGAGACAAGACTTTCGTAGGTTCAACTTTAATTTGGAAACAAATTGAATGTGATGATAAGGCACCCCTCATATGTAAAGTCACCAAAAACATTAATCCAGTGTACCTGAGAGATCCAGAAAAGGACATATCAGTGTTGTGAAACATTTTGAGAAGTTTCAAGTCTTGTTGGGATACAAAATGAATAGGTTCAAAGGTTAGTACTAGACTATCTGGCTTTAAGCCTAACCAAACTTTCCATCAGAAAGATAAGAATCAAACCCTGTACCTTGTGTCTTTGAGGTAAACACCTTAACCATTATGCCAACCCAAACACTTGAATTCCACAAACATCCATTTTGGGTCTACTTCTCTTTAACATTTTCAGTTACAGCATGCACAAAAGCATACTCAATTCTGGCTTAATAAAATATGCAGATGATTCCACCAAATTATTTAGACAACTTGAAAGTAAAGCACAACAAGCCCTTCATAATACTGAGGGATACCCAAATGAAGATAAAACAAAGGCTATAGCCGTAAGTTATGTACCCACACATGAATTGGCTCAGCAATACCTAAATTTACAGGGACACAGTTAGATGAAGTACAGTAAACTCTCAGTGAACCGGCACCCATGCGGATTGGTAGATACCGGATAACTGTAGTTTCTGGTTGCTTGAGAGTTACTATTAAAAGTAGGCCTGACTATTACTGTACCCTATAGTATTTGTTTGGTTTGACTTGTTCTTAGGTTGGTGAGAGAGGAAATGTATTCATATTTTCCTTTCTAAAGCTCTAAAAATGTAAGGTATGGTTTTTTTGGGGGGGGGGGGCAGAAACTGCAACACATGAAAATTGTACTGTATATCTTCAATTTTTTTTTCTGGTTGCTTGAGTTCCAGTTAACTGACAGTTTACTGTATTTAGGAGTATGGATTAAAAAGGCTTCTATTATGGCAGTTGATATGTGGGAAGAGACTAAATAAATGATAAAACAAAAAGTGAAAAACTGGGAGCTCTTGTTTATGGATACAGATAGTAAGATACAAGCAGTGAAAATGTTTTTAGTCCCTTTAGTTTTATGTAAAGGTAAGGCATACTTTTATCAACCCAGGGGGAAGTTGTGGACAGTAATTAATACAGAGTTGAAAGAATTTATCTGGGAGGGGAAGAAAGCAAGGGTTAAGTTGATCCTTCCAACAGAACAAGGTGGGGTAGGATTACCTGATTTGAAGGGATGTTTTAGAGCTACGCAACTATGGCTCATATACATACCGCATGCAGAAAGTTATAATTCAAGGTGGAAAGGAATGATGATGAAATGGGGGGAAATTCAAGAAATAAGGAGAAAGTGAGATTTTGGATACAGATCCTTGAGGAGAATAACAGCAGCCATACAAAATATTATATTTATTACGTATCAGAAAGTATTCTAAGAATTGAGCAAACACGAGAATGGAGAAATGAGATTTTGACGATATGGATGACTGCAAGGAGAGGTACAAAGAACAGGCAAGAGGGGGCTGGAGTTTACTGGAGAAAACTGGCAAAGGAACCAAGATATTGGTAGCAAATAACCACAGAGGGAAAGGTAATGGAATGGAATGAGGCCAAGAAGACATTTGGACTGCAGGCTGGACACTGCCTTCCTTACCAGGGATTGATATCAGTGAAACAGAAAGGGATAGGGGAATCCTGCGTGAAAAACTTGCACTGATAAATGTTTTAGTTGAATCTATAACAGAAGCCGCTGTTAAAAAAGAGATAATTAGTAGGACATAAAAATATTGCATGATAAATATAAGAATCAACTAGAGGACATTACACAACATTGGGAAGAGTAATTGGATAAGCAATTTACAGGAGAACAATGGGAGGACATACGTATGGCTCCCAAATATGCAGCAAAGTGTAGAATGTTTAGGATTTTTGCTTGGAAGTGTTTGCCTAGGTATTTTTATACCCCAAGCAAACCTCAAAGAATTTTTACTAATTTTTTACACAAGTAGATGGCAAATGTTGGCGGTGTGATAGGGAAGAAAGAGTTAACTGGAAACATATGCTTTGGGAATGTAATGAGTTGGTAGATTTAAAAAAAATTCCCTACAGAGTACTCTGTCAGAAATATTGAGTAAGCAAATGAGCATAACTATGGAAATTATTCTTTTGAGCTGGGACACAGGATCTGAATTGCTTAGACACAGTAAGGGCTTGTTATGTTTAATTCTGGTGGCTGCTAAAAAAGCAATTATTAAAAAAATGGAAATAAAAATCTAAACCAGTTGTATTTGAAGTACTGAATATTGTAACATAGACAAAACTAACTGGAAGTTGGATCTTTAGAAAAGGGAAAGAGCAAATACATAGAAATAAATGGGAATTGTGGGAACAATACATGCAGAATAATGTTCAGGGGAAGGAGTGAGGTTTAAGGGAAGACAGGAATTTGACAATTTATGTAATGCTGGCCTGATGAGAGTTACAAAAAAAATGTGATGCATAATACATGTAACTGGAAACATGTTAATATGGATTATTTCCTTTTATATTACTGTATGTTTGTCTATGTGTTACGTGACAATTTAATAAACGTGTTAAAAAAGATAATATGCACAAAAAGAAACAGTGGTCCAGAAGAAGGTGTAGGACAATCTACAGGGTAAGCATTCTGAATATGGGTACATTCAGAAAGTTATTTGGGTATGACAAAACTAACACTGGTGACAATAACAGCTATTTTTGGTGAGAAATCCTTTTCCTTTCTGTGGTTCAGGAACTGGTTCAGTAATCCCTGATTGCAATTTGTGAAGGGAGTACCAGAGAGACAGATGTGTTTTGTCTGATGGGTGTGAGGGGATTTCCCTGAAATGAGGAGGATTGTCTGTCCACTGCCAAGAGTATTCTCACCAAATTACTCTCAACGCATACTTGTCAGAGACTGTGGGCCCAATTCCAAAAGACTTCCTCTCCATGTAAGTGATCACTTACAATGAGAGCAGTTCTTTTGTTATCTGGCTCCTGGTGAAAGCCTGTTTATACACAGACCTTACAGCAAAGTCAGTCACTTTCACTAAGAGTGACTTTTTTGAATCTGGCCCTTGCTGAGGCCAGGCTACTGGTTTAAACAAAAGCCTGGGGGAAGGGAAAAGTTGTAAAAGAACAGGAGGAAGGGACAGAATGTCCTGAATCTTGTCACAGTCATTCTTTAGCAGGGGAATGGTCATTTGTTGGAAAGGAACCCCTTTTATTTGGTTGTTGTCGTGTCTTTCGGCTTTTCCCGGTTAGGGATCGCCACAGCGGAACTCCGATCCGCGAATGATTGGCAGTAGATTTTTACGTGCCGAATTGCCAGCCCTGACGCACAACCTTCAACGAAGGTACGCCCATTCACGCATGTCTCCAGACAGAAGACGCTCTAGCTGAGAATCGAATGGGACAACGTCTTACTGTGAAGCGACAGTGCTACCGCAGCACCACCTCTTTTATTTGGTATGGAAGCATTATCCTCCTGCTGTTACTTTTAGTATCCTGACTCTTATTAGGCTGTGGTTTTAGTTTGTTCTATCCTTTGAAATTAAGACTCCTTGTTAAAGAGAACCTGGGAATATGAAACATTCTAGATACACCATACATCAATTTACCTCTATCATTTTACTGTTTGAGAATAAGGGTAGCAGAAGGACCAAACATAAATTTAGAACTTAAAGGAACATTCTAAAATAATTTTTAAATATTCAAAAAGGTTGTAGTTATGTAACCAAGTATACCTTCTCAATATAACAGAAGAGCTGCATATCTGGAAATTGTGTCTGCACCTTTCAAGATACACCTCAAAGCATGTTTCAGAAACTGGTCAGATTACAAACAATTTCATTCATATAACACTACTGTTTAGCAGGCAAAAATAGAACAATATCATCTAAACTGTAAGCATACTGCAAAATAAATTTCCACATATAACCCTAATAATGTAATATTCTAAAGTATTAAACTGAGTCAACATTTTCCATGAGATTCTACCCACTTGCCAATTTTATCTAGCGGTGTAGGGTTAGAAGAAATCAAGACCCTCTTGTTAAAGAGAAATATCAACTGGGTAAGCTTACAAAGGAGCAAGGAGAACTGCAAGTTCACAGTACATTGTGTATTTCCTCATAGCTTTTTTCAAACTGGTTCACTAGTCAAAGGGATTTTACATGCAGTTTTAAAGACAACTTCTAGGGTCAGTAACAGAGGAGGAAGAGTCAAAACATTTGGAATGTCTTTTTCAACAGGATCATAAACTCTTGTCATATCTCTGGTGTAGCTCCAGGTTGGTTCCAGTCAAATACATTTCTAAACCTAGCTAGTATCTATGAAAAGATGAACACCTGCTTGGGTTTTTGAACCTGTTCACCTTCCAAAGAATCAGACCGAAAGGACTCAAGAGTGTTCACCATCAAAAGCTACATCCCTCAAGAGAAAGTAGACCCACAGTCATTCTGAATAGGATCATAGTTTCTGAGATTAAATAACTGTATAACACTCTTAACTAAGAAACCACTACAGTCCTATACATGGCAATAACCCGACAGTCTGTTGTATGTTGAAGATTCTGTTTCTTCTTAATATGAACTACACAAGACAAACTATCTGGGGAGAGAGTATTATGTCTGGTAAGGGGTCTCTTAATCCACATCTCTCTTGACCTAAAAGGTTTGGTTGTCCTGTACCTGAACCAGGTACTGGAACATACCCAGAGGATGCGACTGACCTCCTACCAAGGGGGGCTCATACCACAGGGTAACAGGGAAAAGGCAAGTTGAATGTGGGCCGGCTTAAGGCAACAACATATTCAAAAACCATAGACAGATATGTTTTTGTTGAGTTTTTCCTTTTTAGGTTCAACTGGATTTGATGGGGGGGGGGGGGCAGCTGTATCATCATCCATCAAGTCAGGGGAAAAACACAAGTCACAATAACGGACTGACAAAGGGCAGCAATAATAGGAAATATAAACCATGTCTTCACATAGTTAACAGGACTAAACTGAACAAAAAATTGCAAAAAACAGTTTAATTTGTGCTAATGTTCTGCACCCTGCACAGTGTAGTAAACAACAGTGCACATTGTTACAGTACAAAGTAAAATTCACTTGTTCAAATAGTGATAAAAATCAGAACATATATCCTTAAATCAAAGAGAAATCTTTTAAAACAGCATAAATAAGTACTTACTTAGAGATTTCCTTATCAGAAATAAAAAAAGAATCTCCACATAAAATGCAAATAAACTAATCTGCAGTAAAATTGAGATTTAACGATAAAAACTGCTATAGCAGTGTTAAATCAAAAGTAAATATAAAATGAAGAAAAAAGTGAAAAATGCAGTACTTTCCTGTCAGAACATCAAAACAAAGTAGAGATACAACAGACCATGCACGAGGCAGTCCCTAGTGTTCAACTGACACAACAGAACTTCAGTTTCCCAGCAGAAGTCATAAAACACTCTAGAAAAGCCCCTAAATGCTTAAAAAAGGAAGTTATGTACTCACTATAATGTTCCATCTGTATTGTCGATCTTCGTTCATTCTTGACAGTTGGAAATCAATTTCGATCCTCAGAACCGGCTTGGCCATTATACACCTCGTGCCAGCCAAAAACTCTCAAGCCAAGTCTCTACACACAATGCCCCTGTGTATATTACCTCTGATCGAGTTTGCAAATTACAGCAAGATGAAGTATCTATAACAAATGAGAGAAAGCCATGTCCAAGGTAAATCCCCTAATGCAAGCCCAGGACAAGAGTACGAGCCTCCAGAAAATCTTGAAGGTGGGGGAAAGGAGGGTGGGATGTCAAAATGAACAAAGATCAACAACACAGATGGAATATTATGGTGGGTACATAACTTCTTTATCTGATGTTGTCAATCTTCATTTATTCTTGACAGTTGGGACAGAGTCCCCAGCTACCAATACCCTGAGTGGCCTTATGGAAGGATATTCCTGAGAACCATAGAGCCAAAGGATGCTCTTCCCCTGGAGACCATGTCCAATTTGTAATGAGTGATAAAGGTAGGAAGTGTTGCCCAAAGAGCGGCAACACATATTTCATGTAGAGAGGCCTTGGAATGAAACACAGCTGAAGTGGCGATAGACCTGGTTGAGTGAGCCCTTACAGGTGCAAATATTTTACGACTGCTCTGTTCATAAATAAAAGTAATGCAATCACTTAACCATTTCGATAGGGTCACCTTAGAAACAGGTTTACCTATCCTTGGTCTTGAAAAGGAGACAAACAATTGGTCTAAAGTTCTACAATCCTTCGTCCAGTCCAGATTTACCTATCCTTGGTCCTGAAAAGGAGACAAACAACTGGTCTGAAGTTCTACAATCCTTCGTCCTGTCCAGATAAAATCTCAGCTGTCTGTGGACGTCTAACAGATGAACACAGTATTTTCCTTTGTTCGAGTAATTTGGGAAGAAAACTGGAAAATAAATAGACTGACGATGTTTGACTTGTAGACCACTTTAGGAAGGAATGAAGGGTTAAGTCCTCAAGGACAATCTGTCTTTATGAAAGATATGAAAGATTATGTATGGTGGTTTTGCACAAAGTGCTTGTATTTCTGTGACCCTTCTGGCAGAAGCAATGGCCAACAGAAAAAGAGTTTTCCAGGAAAGGAACTTGAGATGACAAGTAGCAGCTGGCTCAAAGGGAGGTAGCACTAAATATTGCAAAACGAATGTAAGATCCCATGGGGGTAAAGGATCAATGAATGGAGGCTTGAGACGTAGCACTCCCTTAAGAAACACTTTGCATAAGCGATGGGAAATTAAGGACTGGTCATCGCAACCATTGTGAAAATTAGACATGGCTGCTAAGGTAACGCTAATGGTTGAAGCAGCCGCTCCTTGGTTGGAGAGGTTTGCTACAAAATATAAGATTTTTTTCAACTGGGGCTGAAAAGGGATCCAAATTATTCTTAAAAGCCCAAAGGGAAAATCTTTTCCATTTACTGGAATACAGCTTCCTGGTGGATGGTCTATGAGAAGCCAGAAGAATTTTTCAGATAGTGAAAGTAATATTAGATTGCCTGGCGACTAATGGAATTGGAGGAACCAAGCCGTCAGCTTGAAGGAGTGCAGATTTAGGAGTGACTGCGCTTGGGGGTGTGATAGAAGATCTGGAGCTGGGTCATGTATCCAAGGTTGATGAACCCAGTGAGGCCATAAGAAGGGAAACCAAACTTGCCTGGGCCAGAACAGGGCAATGAGGATTACTCTGGCTCACCAACCTCTGGGCTTTCTTCAGAAAAAGGGGAATTGGGGGAAATGCATAAAGCAGTCCCGGGGGGCAATCTAGGAGGAGAGCATCTCTCGGTGACTCTGCCTGTGGAGGGATTAGGGCAAAGCATGACCAACACTTGCTGTTTACAGGGGAGGCAAACAGGTCGCAGCAAGGCTCACCCCATCAGCGAAATATCTGATTTGCCACTTTGGGATTTAGAGACCACTTGTGTGGCAGTAGGATGTATCTGCTCAACTTGTCCACTATCATGATGGAACTCCCTGGAATATGCATTGCCATAAGAAAGCGGTTGGAAGATATTGCCCACCGCCAAACTCTGGCAGCTTCCTGGCAGGGAAGGTAGGACTTGGTTCACCCTTGTTTGTTGATGTACCAGACTAATGACATGTTGTCTGACTGGATCGCAACTGTTCCCAGAGGAAGAGCAAATTGAAAGTCCTGCGATGCTAGGAGCACTGCTCTCATCTCTAGGACCCTAATGTGCAAGTTGGCCTCTTGAGGAGACCAAGTGCCTTGGACTGTCTTTCCAAGATAATGCCCCCCCAACCCCATCTGGGAGGCATCTGTGGTCACTATGACCTTGGGCTGAGGGGGGGAACAAATGGCCGTCCCATAAGGATCTCTTCGGACTCCATCCACCAAGACAGATCTTTTTTGCAAGTTTCCATTATTAAGACTGGGTGACTTAACGAATGAGTAAGGATGGACCACTGTGAGGCTAGAAGCCATTGAAGTATTCTCATGTGATACTGTGCCATGGGAACTAGGGTGACAGCTGCTGCCATGGAACCCAGGGTTTGAAGAACAAGAAGAGTGGGCATTTTTTGTTTCAGTAAAATGGATTGAACTTGGCATCTTATTTTTTGCAATCTGTGAAGGGGTACAGGAGACTGTATCGAGTCATGCCCCGATGTATTCCAAGTCTTGAGTGGGGGACAGCTGAGAGTTCTCATAGTTCACTGTGATGCCTAGGGACTTGAAGAGATGCATGATGAACTTTATGTTTTGTGTCAGTAGATGTCTGGTGGGGGCATTGAGGAGACAGTCATCTAGATAAGGAAACACCCAGAATCTGTTTAATTTCACGTGGGCCATGACGACCACCATACATTTGGTAAACACCCTGGGTGGCCATGTTGAGACCAAATGGCAGTGCTCTGAACTGGTAATGGCTGTCTCCTAGCCAAAAGCAGAGGGGCATTCTTGAGTGCTTGTCTATTTTTATGTGATAATACGCATCTTGAACATCTACATAGCACATCCAAATATCCTTCTCTAGAAAAGGGAGAATTGACTGAACCATGACCATCCAGACTTTTTCTGCTGGACAAACATGTTTATAAGGCTGGGGTCTAATATTGGCCTCCAGTGCCCTGTCTTTTTTGGCACTAAAAAGAATCTTGAGTAAAAACCCAGATCCTATCCAGTCTGATGGGACTTGTTGAATGACTCTTTTTGTAGCAGCCTTTGTATTTCTTTGGCAGACTGATCCCTCTGATGGGGTGGAACATCGAGGATTTTTCTTTGGGAATGTGGAATTATGTTGAAAGGGATACTGTAGTCTCTGGCAATGACTTTCTGCACCCAAGATTCGGATGTTATTTGTCGCCAGGTTGACAAAAGCAGAGAAAGTCTAGCCAGACTGCTTTCCAGAGGTAAGCAATTGGGCCTCCTTTCAAGAGCGTTGGTAGGCCAGTCCAGAGAAGGAATCCCTGGACCACTTGTTTCATGGGCCACTTCTGCCTCGGGGTATCTTCCATCTGAGCTCCCTCCTCTGCCTGGAAGACAGCCAGTGCCATGTGTGTGTCATGGAAAGGCCCCTGGGACTTCTTGAACCACATTTTCCCATTCCTCTGATTCCTGCAGAAGGATCAGTGAGGGGTGGAAAAATGAATGCCCACAGCAGACATGGTCTTATCATCCTTTTTACTCCTGGCTAGTGTGTCCTTTACTTTAGGGCCAAACAGGGAAGATCCATCAAATGGAGCGCTGACGAAGGAAGACTTGAAGGGACCTGCGAAGTCACACAAGACCATCCAGGTGCGTCACCTAAGGCAATGCCAGAACGTGCTGCTCTGGATATCCATTCGACTGCATGGGTGACGAGTCTCATGGACGAGTTTGATATAGACTCCAGGGTGGCTAGCTACAAGGCGATCTTATCTTGTACCTCGCTGGACACAGCCTCAGCTAGAGTTTCCAATAATTCCTTAATCAAGTCTCTCTGGAGTCTAGTAAAACGTGCCATAAAGTTCAAGGACCTTAAGTGCGAAGGTCGATGAAGCATAGACCCGCTTTACAAACCTGTACATCATCCTGGACTCCCTGAAGGAGGATGAACAGAAGGACTCCCGGCTAGTTCCTTTTTGGTGGCAGCCACCACCACCATGGCATCTACTGGCAAACCCTTTGCCCAATATTGGTGGTCTTCTGGTGGAGATAAAAAATTTTTCCAGTCTCCAGAGAATGGGCTCTATGGCATCAGGAGCCTTCTAAGCTCAATGCATGATTAGTTTGACACGGTTGTCAGCAGGTGCAGACACCCAGGAAGTAGATTATCAGGCACTGAAAGCTTGCAAGTACATGGTTTCCTCAGAGGATGGATCTTGAGACTTCCAGTTACTCCTCTGCTTCAGAATTTCTGGGATGTCTCCAAAGGAAACATCCTTAGGGGGTGACTGTGGGGAACTCTCCCCTTCATCGAAATACGTATCTTCTGTGAAGGACTCTATAGGGGAATCCAGATGCTTCCTCCTGCATGTCCTCTTTAGGAGTGGCTCCTCAGTGGGAATCTCTGGGAGGACTCTGAAGAGGAGGGGCCCTATAACTGGGTAACTTGAAGCTTTGGTGCTCGCTGTCCTATCGTAGAGATTGGAGTCAAATCTGGACCAGAGGAAATGGAAATATGACACTTTGATGCGGGTGGAACCAGCTGGGAGCCTGTGGAGGCTAAGGCCCTCTCCATAACCTAAAAAGCAGTACCCCATGAAAAGGAGTGGGAGCTTGGAACCGAGCAGGACCACCTCGGAACTGATGTCACACTCCAAGCTGAGGGACTGCCCTCCAAGGTAGGAGCCAGGAAAGGACCTCAAACCATTAAAGTTTCTGAAACCGAGATCGGTGCCATACCCAAACTAGTTGCCAACCTGGAAACCATGGAACCAACAGAGGAGTCTCAGCCCAAAGACTCAGTTGGCTCCATGGC